>NC_084734.1:352527-460027 GCF_033978785.1 Entelurus aequoreus
TACTGATTTTTAATCCAATGCATTTCCCCACATGATGTTGCAGCCTCATTCCAAGATGGAATATTCATTTTTGTCCTCAAAATTCTACACAAAATACCCAATAATAACAATGTGAAAATGTTTTTTTTTTCATAATTTTGCATATGTATTCATTTTAAAAGAAATAAAAATCGCATGTAGATAAGTATTCACAGCCTTTGCTCAATACATAGTTGATGCACCTTTGGCAGAAATTACAGCCTCAAGTCTTTTTAATACGATACAGTAACTATCTTTGGGCACTTTCTCTCTTTCCTCTTTGCAGCACCTCACAAGCTCCATCAGGTTGGATAAGAAGTGTTGGTTTTCATCCAGGATGTCTCTGTACATTGCTGCATTCATCTTTCCCTCCATCAGGTTGGATAAGAAGTGTTGGTTTTCATCCAGGATGTCTCTGTACATTGCTGCATTCATCTTTCCCTCCATCAGGTTGGATAAGAAGTGTTGGTTTTCATCCAGGATGTCTCTGTACATTGCTGCATTCATCTTTCCCTCCATCAGGTTGGATGGGAAGTGTTTGTTTTCATCCAGGATGTCTCTGTACATTGCTGCATTCATCTTTCCCTCCATCAGGTTGGATGGGAAGTGTTTGTTTTCATCCAGGATGTCTCTGTACATTGCTGCATTCATCTTTCCCTCCATCAGGTTGGATGGGAAGTGTTGGTTTTCATCCAGGATGTCTCTGTACATTACTGCATTCCTCTTTCCCTCCATCAGGTTGGATAAGTGTTTGTTTTCATCCAGGATGTCTCTGTACATTGCTGCATTCATCTTTCCCTCCATCAGGTTGGATGGGAAGTGTTGGTTTTCATCCAGGATGTCTCTGTACATTGCTGCATTCATCTTTCCCTCCATCAGGTTGGATGCGAAGTGTTGATTTTCATCCAGGATGTCTCTGTAAATTGCTGCATTCATCTTTCCCTCCATCAGGTTGGATGCAAAGTGTTGGTTTTCATCCAGGATGTCTCTGTACATTGCTGCATGCATCTTTCCCTCCATCAGGTTGGATGCAAAGTGTTGGTTTTCATCCAGGATGTCTCTGTACATTGCTGCATTCATCTTTCCTTCCATCAGGTGGGATAAGTGTTTGTTTTCATCCAGGATGTCTCTGTACATTGCTGCATTCATCTTTCCCTCCATCAGGTTGGATGGGAAGTGTTTGTTTTCATCCAGGATGTCTCTGTACATTGCTGCATTCATCTTTCCCTCCATCAGGTTGAGTGCGAAGTGTTGGTTTTCATCCAGGATGTCTCTGTACATTGCTGCATTCATCTTTCCTTCCATCAGGTTGGATAAGTGTTTGTTTTCATCCAGGATGTCTCTGTACATTGCTGCATTCATCTTTCCCTCCATCAGGTTGAGTGCGAAGTGTTGGTTTTCATCCAGGATGTGTATGCACATTGCTCCATCCATCTTAGTCTAGTCAGGGGGGGGTGACCAAGACCATGGTCACTCTGTCAGAACTACAGCATCCCTGTATGGTAGAGCAGCCAGACAAAAACCACTTCTTTGTCAAAAGTTTACCAAAAATGCACCTGAAAGACTCTCAGACCATTTTGAAAATAAATTCTCCGGTCTGACGAGACAAAGATTGAAGTCTTTGGCGTGAATGTTTGGAGGAAAGCAGGCAGCGCTCATCACCAGGACAATACCATCCCTACAGTGAAACATGGTGGTGGCGGCATCATGGTGTGGGGATGCTTTTCAGCTGCAGGAGCTGGTCAGGATAGAGGGAAAGATGAATGCAGCAATGTACGGAGACATCCTGGATGAAAACCAACACTTCTCATTCAAACTGGTGGAGCTTGAGAGAAAGTGGCCAAAGATAGGTGTGCCAGGTTTGTGGCATGGTACTCAAAAGGACTTGAGGCTGGAATTGCTGTCAAAGGTGCATCAACTAAGTACTTAACAAAGGAGGTCAATACTTATGTACATGTGATTTAGTATTTACATTTTTGATACATTTGCAAAATAAAAATAAACATTTTCACTTCGTCCTTATGGGGTATTGACTGTAGAATTTTGAGGACAAAAATGCATGTATTTTATTTTGGAATAAGGCTGTAAAATCAACTGTGCGGGTGCACTCTATTAGTCCAAGATCACTACTCATTTTGAGTAATTTCCTGTTGTTAAACCTTTATGGAAGAAAAAAACATGTTCAGACGTGATAAGACGGATGTTCTGATCTGTACTTTATTGTTCTAGAGAGTTCCACCGTACAGTGTTGCTAAACTTTTTTTGTTCAAAGTTGACTTTAATGTATTTTGTATTTGTATATTATTTCTTGTGTGCCACCAACAATGTATTGAAGAAAAGTGAGTGATGTTTACGGTTAATTGTTACATGTACTTTTATACATAAAAGATGCAGATTGTAGAAAATATATAAACTAAATTGAACTGTTTGCTTTTTGTATACGCAGACATCTGACCTTAGATATGATACATGTTTTCTTTCATTCAACTTTGTTATAAACAATATCATTTGTAATGGTTTAAAACAGGGGTTCGTAACCTTTTTGACTTTGGGCCCCACATTTTCCCCACTACACAGGGGTCCGGGGCCCAGTCAAGTATCATACACACACACAAATGACATACAATTCTGTTGTGTTAATATGAATAAAGTAAATTAATAATGAGCAGGTGTTTTAACTACACTTTAAAATATAGTTTGACCACTTTAGTCATCGTGTTTGCGCTTAAAAAACGTCTCCATGACTTCTTGTTTGTTTGACATTGCACTGTGAAAAAGAACTGACAAAATATAAGCTAAAAATACTAAAAACTAGTGAAATTTGAACAATCTAGTTAATTTGACTTAAGACATCCTAAATTAAGATTTGTACATCTAGAAATTAGCAGGACTTTGAAGATGGAAATAAATATTTTATTCTGAAAACAAGCATTCTTGCAATTTCTAAATAAAGCGTCATTGGGGTGTTGCAGAAACTTTAAACGTGATTTTAAATATGTGGGGAAAACACTTATCTTATTTGAATAGTTATTTCCACAATGTTAACGTTTATGAACTAGAATAGACATAATGTATTAATTCATGCTAAAATGGAGATTATGACGTAAAGGCAATGACGAATGATAAGTAAAAAGCTCTTAAAATTCTCCACACGACACCTCCGCTACGGACAGGCTAACCTCCGAGGACAAAGTTACGAACAATGGGAGACCGGGCTCCCAGTCTGTGGAACGCTCTCCCTGACCACCTGAGGGCACCACAGACTGTGGATGCTTTTAAAAAAGGCTTAAAAGCCCTTCTTTTTAAAAAAGCCTTTCTTTAGATGTATGCATACTAGTTATAGCTACTTGGCTGTTGTAGTTTTTACGTTTATTTTTTTCTTTCTTTTTATTTATTTTTTTTAATTTTATTTTATTTATTTATTTTAATACACTGTAGCACTTTGAGATTGTTTATAGCTACTTGGCTGTTCTAGTTTTTACGTTTATTTTTTTCTTTCTTTTTCTTTATTTTTTTTAATTTTAATTGTATTTATTTATTTTAATACACTGTAGCACTTTGAGATTTTTTACTCAATATAAAGTGCTTTTTTACAAATAAAATCTATTATTATTATTAAAAGGAGGGAAGTGTATAGAAATAAAATGCTGGCCAGCAGTGTACTGCCACAAGTGGTGGGAGAGTGTATTACAGCTGACCATACAGTTTAAAAATAGACATCCACAAAAATAAATAAATAAAATAAATCCGGACTTTGGACACACCTGCACTCAATAATGGATAAAGTAGATCTTTTTTTAGCTAGAAAACAAAGTTGTCAACAAAGAGTCACACATAGTGTCCATGTGTTGGATTAATTGCATATATTTGCAAAACAGAGATTGAGTGGTGAGCTCCCACTCAAGCAAAACAGTGTTGCAAAAACAGTTCTAATAATGATCCGTGAATTTGAAGTACAAGATTTGGAGCTGCGATTAAAATAAAACGATATGGTGCAGATCTTTAAAGTCCCACATGGTATAAATAGGAGGAAAAGGACAGCAACAATGTCAGTGTTTTATATTGTGTCTACAATACAAGCTGATATAATCAAGATTTAAAGCCCACCTTTGACCTAAAACAAAAACAGTATCAAGCGCTCCTTCGATCTATACAATATATATGTACATGTTTCCCCATCATTACAGTAAATAGAACCAAAACATCATGGAATAGAAAATCTAAATAGACATTATTTTGACTCCAAATGCAAACAAAAGACTTTAGTTTAAACCCAGCAGAACAACGTGTTCACTGTGACAAGATCATCGGGTCAAGTGAAGGTAAAAAAAAAACGAGCGATAGAGGTTTAAAGCACAAAAGAAGAAAAAAAAAAGGAGGACGGGCTCTTGTGATTTAATGATGGTCTCAGTTCAGGTCCTTCAAAACACTTAACTGTCACGCAGACTCGGTCTCTGCTCCTTCTAGTCCACCTTCACCACGCTGTAGATCTTCTTGACAAACCAGAAGCAGGCGAAGAAGCCGATGGTACCTGAGGAGGACACGGACACATGGCATCCTTCAGAGGGCAGTGTTCATTTCAATTATCCACGCTTATTCTCTAATCTTTTACTTTGAAAGGGCCACTTCTAGGGATGGGCGAAACCACACTTTTAGGATTCGATACGATACCGATACTTTTTCTTGCATTTTCATCGATACCGATACCAATAATTTCTTATTGGCTATTACTATTGTTATTATTTAAGACAAATCACAAGACAAATACAGACCATTTATACCACATTTATCATTGTCAATATATAATAAAAGTAAAATTAAAATAAATAACATAAATATGAAAAATAAATTAAATATTATATATAATAATAACTATATATTATATATAACAATAATTAAATATTAGGGCTTTCCAATTAACAGTCAAATCCGAATTGCAAGAAGCTGCAGTTATTTTTTAAAGTTTGTGATATAATTAGCAATTAATGAAATATGAAATAGGCTAATGTTTTCGAAATGTAAGAAATCATGTTACAGATTAAAACCAAAATCACATCCAATCATATATTCAAGATTTTCTTGGAAAAAAATAAAACTGTAATGCAAAGATGAAGAATCTCCAAATTGTATCTCTTTCTTATCTTGTTTTAAATACTCAAGCAATTTTCAACTAACAGTAAATTCCCCTGTGTGGAAATTATTTGAATTTAGGATAATCATTTAAACAAAAATATTCAGGAAACATTACTAAAAAAAACAAAAACCAATGCCTGTTTTAAGTCAACAATTGGACAACACTGGATATGCATCGCTGTCGGCTGGCTGTGTGTGTGTTGCACGTTGACGCTCATTGGCTGTCTCCTGTCACGTGACTGGGCCAGCTCTATACTCTGCCAGGTACGGGGGTGTCCCAGCACATAGGAAGTTAAGTAAGTCATCAAAAACATCGGAAAGTGATGCTTGCACCCCCCACACGCCGTTTTTTGGTTTATATCGATACTTTTTTCAGAAAAGTGATGCCAAATGAGTAGCGTGTGAGTATCGATATATCGATACCACAGGATCGATACGCACATCCCTAGCCACTTCCACTTCCACATCCTACCATCGCCGCTTGCTTGTCGGCGAAGAAATAATTGTTGATGTAAGCGCTTTAAAAAATGTATTTGAAGTAGGGTTGTCCCCATACCAATATTACCAGAATGTATTTCCAAACTTTTCTAAATAAAGGGGACCACAGATAATGTCATTATTGTAACAAAAAATCTTAGTGTACATGAAACATAAGTTTGTTATTGTCATTTAGTCCTTAAATAAAATAGTGAACTTGTCTTTTAGTAGTAAGTAAACAAACAAAGACTCCTAATTAGTCTGCAGTAACATATTGTGTCATTTATACACCTATTATTTTGTACACATTATGAGGGACAAACTGTAAAAAATGGATTATTAATCTACTTGTTCTTTTACTGTTAATATCTGCTTATTTTCTGTTTTAACACGTTCTATCTACACTTCTGTTCAAATGTAATAATCACTTAGTCTTCTCTTCTTTGATACTTGACATTGGCTTTGGATTAGAGATGTCCGATATATGCGTTAAAATGTAATATCGGGAATTATCGGTATCGGTTTTTTTATTATCGGTATCGTTTTGTTTTTTTTGTTTTTGTTTTTGCTTTTTTTATTAAATCCACATAAAAAACACAAGATACACTTACAATTAGTGCACCAACCCAAAAAACCTCCCTCCCCCATTCACACTCATTCACACAAAAGGGTTGTTTCTTTCGTTTTTAATATTCTGGTTCCTACATTATATATCAATATATATCAATACAGTCTGCAAGGGATACAGTCCGTAAGCACACATGATTGTGCGTGCTGCTGCTCCACTAATAGTACTAACCTTTAACAGTTAATTTTACAAATTTTCATTCATTACTAGTTTCTATGTAACTGTTTTTATATTGTTGTACTTTCTTTTTTATTCAAGAAAATGTTTTTAATTTATTTATCTTATTTTACTACCGTAATTTTTTTAAAAAGTACCTTATCTTCACCATACATGGTTGTCCAAATTAGGCATAATAATGTGTTAAATCCACGACTGCATATATCGGTTGATATCGGTATCGGTAATTAAAGAGTTGGACAATATCGGAATATCGGATATCGGCAAAAAGCCATTATCGGACATCCCTACTTTGGATGATACCACACATTTAGGTATCGATCCGATACCAAGTACCGTATTTTCCGCACTATAAGGCGCACCTAAAAACCTCAAATTTTCTCAAAAGCTGACAGTGCGCCTTATGTATGGACCAATATTGAGCCACAACAGGTCTCGCAACCCCAGCCTCTACTGTGGCGTCTAGTCTATGCGCCTTATATATGAACAAACTTTTAAAATAGGCCATTCGTTGAAGGTGCGCCTTATAATCCGGTGCGCCTCATAGTGCGGAAAATACGGTAGTTACAGGATCCTACATTGGTCATATTCAAAGTCCTCATGTGTCCAGGGACGTATTTACTGACTTTATAAACATTATATGAATTTTAAAAAAAGGAAAAAAGATTTTGTGACGATAAAAAATATCGATGTAATCATAGAAGTATCAAATAGATACGTTCTTGTACTTGGTATCGCTACAGTGGATGTCAGGTGTTTGTTTACATTGTGACGCCGGTGAGCTATTGTATCCTCCTACGGTATGTAGTGAAGCATGTTTAGCTATTCCTCGTCCTCCAGTGATAATGCTACTTGTAATACACTTACTTCGTCGCCATGGAGACCAGGATTAGTGATTTAGAAGAAGCTAAAACACTGTGGATGGATGTTAGCTGCATGTGTTAAAGCAGCTCTTCCTGAGGGTGTTTCAGTGTTGTAACTTCACCTTTATCTTGACTTTTTACACCAAAATGCGTCCATTCTCCCTTTTCTGTCTACACACTGTGTCTGCTTGTAAGTACTCTGTGTGTGTGTGCGCTGCCCAACATGCTCCTCTGCTCCTAAAACCAGCAATGTCACCACGTGACAATGACGTGCTGTCATGCCCGTTAAAAAATAATGTTTTTAAATGGGGAAGCGGTACTTTTCAAACATAGTACCATTTTTGATTCATTAGTACCGCGATACCATACTAGTACTGGTGTGTGACAGTTTGATGATGTGTAAACAGTTGTGTTTATAAATAGAACCTGACAGATACATTCATGAGCTATTAGGGCAAACCTGCGCCTGCTGCTTTAAGACTACAGTCGTCCCTCGCCACAAGTATATTCCACACACGTTGTGTCCTAAATTAAGCATTTTCAATAATAAAATGTCAAAAAGAACAAAAAATATCAATAGTTTAATAGTAACCAATCAGAGCGCACGATATTCAGTATGGAGGCCACTGATTGGCTGGGCCTCAGGAAGCATTATCATATTGGCTTAAAAGAGGTGACTAAAGGGTGTTATTTCATGTCTAGAGGGCTATCATCATGTTGAAGAACATATTAAGAAGATAAACCCTTTTTTAATCTCTACCTATGGAAATATTGGATTTATAATGAATGATTTCTACTTGGCAGAAATCTATTTATCCAAATCATGTCCAAAACCAATAAAGGAGAGAAGATTGTACAGTTTAATTGACAGTTATTAGTCACACGTATCTTTGTGCTGTCAGTGTTTATATTAGTTAACTTATTACGCATACAAGCTACAGACATTGAGAGTTGATGACAATAACATTTTGCACTTTTATATTTATGTTTATAGTTAATTATGCCACAGATAGAGTGAGTAGTTGATAGTTTTGATGTTAAAATGCTGCTTAAAACAGTGCCTGCCCAGTTTACTGGAGATGACGTCACTTTACAATACCCTACTCCTGAATGGGTTTTGTAATTGCAGCTTCCAAAGGCTCCACTGTATCGCCATGACAGCACATATCCAAATTGCCTTTTTTTTAATTATTCAGATTCTAAATTGATTCCTAATTTACAAAATAAAAATAAACAATTGCCAACGTTTTCTTATTACTATATTTTCTAAGAATACAGACAACCATTACAGGGTTTTTCCTGCAATCAAGCCAGAGTGATTGATATCGTTCAACAAGCTGTGTTTATTGAGCGATTGATTACACTCTGCGGCAGCTACGTATTTTAACTGCAGTTGCAGCCTTGCGCCACTATAGAGGCGCTATATCGACAGCAGTGCACCGGAAAGACGTGAAGAAACTACCGAAGAAGAAACAGATGGAATGGCGTTGTTTCCCGCAACTTGGTGCATAACGTTGACCACCAAGTGGATTTCTGCCATACAGAGGGATCACTGGACTCCTACAGAACACTCCAGACTGTGCTGTGAACACTTTGTCTCTGGTAAGTGAACACAGCTAGTAGTGTTAGCTTCCTTTCCAACCTTTTCTGACTAATTATAATAGATGGATTGATTGAAGAATTGATTAGAAGTTTGCATAGGATCAGGTAGATCCATGACCATACAGACTGACTGGTACAAGGTCAACTAAAAGGAGTTACCCCAAGAAAGCATGACAAGCATGTCATGTATATTTAAAAAAAAGTTTTCTCCGTGTCAGAGTAATGTTTATGTTTTTAGCGTTGCAGATATGGCAAGCAAAGGCTTAGCGGCCACATGCGTGGACAGCACCTTTTAGCTCTTATTTCCAAAATTGTGTACACTACTGAATTGGGGTCTTATGGCCGCTTATGTGGACACTTATACTGCCATCTGGTGGTGTCAGAAGAGTATAACATACAATTGAATTTGAAAAAAAAAAAAAGTGTAAATATAAGAATTAGCATGTCACTAAACATGAAGTACGCGTTTGTGTACTTATGGACTTAAGTACATCATATCAAAAGATAATTCTTAGTTTTTATTCTAATTAGGGTCCAATAAGCCCAAATAGCAAAGAGAAATAAAAAAAAGCATGCAAGTAAACAACTTGGGCCTTAAGAAGTTAAAAAGCGATGTGGCAAGGAGGAAAGTCGAGATTCCAGGTGAAACAGAGCAGAGAAATGAACAGTTACAATTTCATCATTCATGCTGGTGACAACATTTGTGTCCACAAAGCGCTTGAAGGCTGCTTCAAAATCATCTGTGAGTGTCTCAAGCAAAAGTGTCCCCACCACACAAGCTATGAGCCATCATTCTCTAATGCAGGGGTCACCAACCTTTTTGAAACCAAGAGCTACTTCTTGGGTAGTGATTAATGCGAAGGGCTACCAGTTTGATACACACTTAAATAAATTGCCAGAAATAGCCAATTTGCTCAATTTACCTTTAACTCTATGTTATTGTTAATAATTAATGATATTTACACTTAATTGAACGGTTTAAAAGAGGAGAAAACACGAAAAAAATGACAATAAAATTTTGAAACAGTTTATCTTCAATTTCGACTCTTTAAAATTCAAAATTCAACCGAAAAAAAGAAGAGAAAAACTAGCTAATTCGAATCTTTTTGAAAAAATAAAAAATAATAATTTATGGAACATCATTACTAATTTTTCCTGACAAAGATTAATTTTAGAATTTTGATGACATGTTTTAAATAGGTTAAAATACAATCTGCACTTTGTTAAAATATATAACAAATTGGACCAAGCTATATTTCTAACAAAGACAAATCATTATTTCTTCTAGATTTTCCAGAACAAAAATTTTAAAAGAAATTCAAAAGACTTTGAAATAAGATTTAAATTTGATTCTACAGATTTTCTAGATTTGCCAGAATAATTTTTTGGAATTTTAATCGTAATAAGTTTGAAGAAATATTTCACAAATATTCTTTGTCAAAAAAACAGAAGCTAAAATGAAGAATTAAATTAAAATGTATTTATTATTCTTTACAATAAAAAAAATAAATTTACTTGAACATTGATTTAAATTGTCAGGAAAGAAGAGGAAGGAATTTAAAAGGTAAAAAGGTATATGTGTTTAAAAATCCTAAAATCCTTTTTAAGGTTGTATTTTTTCTCTAAAATTGTCTTTCTGAAAGTTATAAGAGGCAAAGTAAGAAAAATAATGAATTTATTTAAACAAGTGAAGACAAAGTCTTTAAAATATTTTCTTGGATTTTCAAATTCTATTTGAGTTTTGTCTCTCTTAGAATCAAAAATGTCGGGCAAAGCGAGACCAGCTTGCTAGTAAATAAACAAAATTTAAAAAATAGAGGCAGCTCACTGGCAAGTGCTGCTATTTGAGCTATTTTTAGAACAGGCCAGCGGGCTACTCATCTGGTCCTTACGGGCTACCTGGTGCCCGCGGGCACCGCGTTGGTGACCCCTGCTCTAATGCAAGCACTTAGGCCACTAGTGTTAAACTCAAGGCCCGGGGGCCAGATGTGGTCTGCAAACACCTGGAAATGATGTGTCAATAAAGTATTTAATATATTCTCGCTAAATGTCATGTTTTTTTTATTTTGACAGAAAAAAGATATGTACTGCTTGAAATTGCATGCCTTTTCAACTTTATTAGTGTCCATTATTGCAGCAAATATTACAGTATATTATCATACTTTCCAAACATTTTTTGTCCAAATAAAAATAGTTAAATATCTGTTTGACTTATGCTTTTACAGCAAACTACCCATCAAATTAATAAAAATGACAATAAATGTGACTTTGTTCTTTACAGCATATTACACTGCGCAGATAAGTCATACGTCAGCAGCCAAGACAAGCTTGTGTAACCTGAGTCTATTATCATTTATATAACAAATACAATATTACAGGAATCCATTCTGAATCAAATCGTCACCCCAAAAATCATAATGAAGTCGTCAGGTGCCCAAAGATTTCCACTTCTACACAAAGTAGTAAAAAGTGTGGCAGCACAGTTTGTCACCTTCTGCAAATATGAAAAAGTCTGACTGGTGCTAATATCTGCGTTCATCTGCAGTCCCACGCTTGGTGAAGGAAGTTGAGATCAAAGTTGGTGAAAGAGACAAAAATAAAAGGCTTAATAGAAGATGGAAGGAGTGGAGATTTGAATATTTAGCCCAAAAGTGGAAGTGATCGTGTTTTTCTCCAATCCTTGGATTATTTCCTCTGTGATAATCTTTTGACATCTCGTCCCCTCGCAGCTTCGTCTTACGATAACGTGGACGTGTTTTTCAGCAGCTGTACCAGCTCATTTATATCTCTCCGGGAAACACTTGCACAACCATGATCCCCTCTCTCTGGCGACACTTAATAATGTGACTGGTGAACCACTCAAACCAGTGTTTGTCCAGCTTCTCCACAAAAGCAAACTCAAAGTCCATGTTGGTTTTTAGGATTACAATTTGACCTGTGCGCCCAAAGTCACACCAGAGGCAGAAATAACGAACGGAATGAATAACAACCGAGGAAATGACATTATATTACTCACAGGGTTGTACGGTATACCAGTACTAGTATATTAGCGCGGTACTAAGGAATCAAAAAGGGTACTATACTCTGTTTGAAAAGTACCGCTTCCCCATTTTTTTTTAACGGGCATGACAGCACGTCATCGTCACGTGGTGACATTGCTGGTTTTACGAGCAGAGGAGCATGTTGGGCAGTGCACACACACAGAGTACTTACAAGCAGACACAGTGTGTAGACAGAAAAGGGAGAATGGACGCATTTTGGTGTAAAAAGTCAAGATAAAGGTGAAGTTATAACACTGAAACACCCTCAGGAAGAGCTGCTTTAAGACATGGCTAGCTAGCTAGCGGCTAACGTCCATCCGCAGTGTTTTAGCTACTTCTAAATCACTAATCCTGGCCTCCATGGCGACAAATAAAGTAAGTTTGAATGACAAAGGAATAGCTAAACATGCCTCACTACACACCTTTAGGAGGATACAATAGCTCACCGGCGTCGCAATGTAAACAAATGCAATGGGTGGATCTACACCTGACATCCACTGTAATGATACCAAGTACAAGAGCGTATCTAGTTGATACTACTATGATTACATCGATTTAATTCATATTATGTTAATAAAGTCAGTAAATATGTCCCTGGACACATGAGGACTTTGAATATGACCAATGTATGATCCTGTAACTACTTGGTATCGGATCGATACCTAAATGTGTGGTATCATCCAAAACTAATGTAAAGTATCAAGGAAGAGAAGAATAAGTGATTATTACATTTGAACAGAAGTGTAGATAGAACATGTTAAAACAGAAAATAAGCAGATATTAACAGTAAATGAACAAGTAGATTAATAATCAACTTATACAGTTTGTCCCTCATAATGTAGACAAAATAATAGGTGTATAAATGACACAATATGTTACTGCATACGTCAGCAGACTAATTAGGAGTCTTTGTTTGTTTACTTACTACTAAAAGACAAGTTGTCACTATTTTATTTAAGGACTAAATGACAATAATAAACATATGTTTCATGTATTAGGGCTGGGCGATATATGGAATATACTGGATATATCACGGGTTTGTTTCTGTGGGGTGTAGAAAATGACTATATCGTGAGTATACGTTCTCACGCAGTTGCTTTTACCTGCGGGCGTTACACTACAGGCGTTTCTCACTCTCACAGAGACGTAAAACAAGCGCACCGTCTTACATACGTCACATACTGTCGCGCGTGCAACGTCATACGCTCTCGCTGAGCAGAGAGGTAACAGAGAGGAATGTACCATAGGTAAAGTTAGCTGTGATGCTAGCGGAGCGGTGCGAGTGGTAATAAGAGAGAGAGAAGGTGCCAATCTGGTAACAAATGAAGGAAGAAGAATTAATTCCCAAGAAAAACACCTGGGGGTCCATCGTCTGGCGGTGGTTTGGCTTCTAGCGGGAAGATGTTGAACAGACAACCGTAATATGTCAAGTATGCGGCAAAAGCGTTGCTACAAAAAGTAGCAGCATTACTAGCATCATTTAAAAAGTCACCCACTAGAGAATGAAGAGTGCTTGAAACTCCGCATGTCAACATCTCGGCCGTGCCACACCCACAAAATGCCCAAGCAACCTGCACATCAACACCGTAAGAAACAAATAGTCAACAACAGAAGGCGATAACGTCCGCAGGAACCTACCACATAGCGAAGGACATACACTATTTGATTTCCTATTATGCCGATCATTTTTATTTGACACTTATTGAAATATCTTGTGTGACATCATGCACAAAAGTGCACTTTATTAGTTTTAAACTATTGTAGTGGCGTTCTGTACAAAAAGTGCACTTTAATTTAGTGTTGTTTTGATATGTCATCTTAGTGACATTGTTGGATTTATTATGTGTATTTGTTATGTGTATATGTATTTATGGCGGACTTACCTGGGACTTTAAGATGGGCGGGGCTACCACTGACAGGTGACCATGTACGTAGCTTTAAAAATGGCGTCATTGTTTCGTTTGTAAAAACAGCGTGCTTCGTCGCCAGCATACCCCACTGGTAAGCTCATTTTGTTATATCCGCTTTTCTTTGTTAGATCAGCTGAATCATTGCTTAAAGTCCATGCTTGCCCGCTTCCTTGCTTTTGTGTTTGCTGTATGTCTGCTATGTCCGCAGCGCTTGTTGTGCGGCTGACTTGCTGCGTCACAACCAGCGCAAACACTCACTGTTTAGTTTTTCAACAACGTTGGCAAATTTAAAAGTAATGTGCGGATTGAAATCTGTTGGCTTATATTGTTGTCACGTTGCGTGTGTCCGGCTACGTTTGAGAGTTCGAAGGTTTGAGTTAAAAATACCGGCACCGGCACTTTACTTCCTGGTTTGGCTGATGGGATTTGTAGTTCTTTTGTGTAGTTCTGCTCATATGTGTAATGTGTGCCTCAAACAGAGCGCCAGTGTTTTATGTCTTTTTAGTGTGTTTGTCCATGACATTATGGCAGCGTTTCTCAAAGTGTGGGGCGCGCCCCAGTGGTGGGGAATAGAGACATGACAGGTGGGGCGCGAGGAACGGGAGGAAATTTCACTTTTATTTTTTTTATTTTTTTATTATTATATTCTTTGATTTTTTTTTTTTACTATGCTTTCATTTTCTATACACACTGTAAATTACTTTGTGATTCTGTTTGTGAAATCCGCTATATAGATAAATGTAAATTACTTATTTTTCCTGTAGGCTTTACATTTCTAGGTAGGAGCGAAAGTTTACTGACATAGCAACAGTAACTAATGGGGGCGGGGCTAAGCGGAAGCTTTGTGAATGGCGAGTCACTGTGCGAGGATTTGCTGTTTTGCAAATACATAAAAAATAGAGCCACTGCTGATGAGCTGTTCAAGATAATGGACAGTTTCCTCAAAGAGCACGACCTTAAATGGGAAAACTGTGTGGGCTTTTGCTCTGATGGCGCGCATGGCAAAGTCAAGAAACGGGCTGCAGGCTCTAATAAAGAGGGTTGCGCCAAATGCGCATTGGACACAATGTGTCATTCACCGGGAAACACTCGCGTCAAGGCAGCTCAACCCCGAATTCAATGAGGTTTTAACCGATTTGAAAAGCTGTGCAGTGCAAAACAGGCTCATTGCAGCCACTAATGCTGGAGTAGTACTGTAAAACTCATGTTCACTTGCCCTGTCCTCCTTTTTTTGGCAAAGATTGCAAAGTGGCACTTTTATTTTCATTTATTATTGAACTTGATGCAAGTTATTTGATTTATTATTGAACTTGATGCAAGTTATAACACTTTTATTTGATTTATTATTGAACTTGATGCAAGTTATAACACTTTTGTTTTATTTATTATTGAACTTGATGCAAGTTATAACACTTTTGTTTTATTTATTATTGAACTTGATGCAAGTTATTTGATTTATTATTGAACTTGATGCAAGTTATAACACTTTTATTTGATTTATTATTGAACTTGATGCAAGTTATAACACTTTTATTTGATTTATTATTGAACTTGATGCAAGTTATAACACTTGTTTTGATTTATTATTAAACTTGATGCAAGTTATAACACTTTTTTTGATTTATTATTGAACTTGATGCAAGTTATAACACTTTTGTTTTATTTATTATTGAATTGATGCAAGTTATTTTATTTGATATTGAACTTGATGCAAGTTATACCACAGCTGCACAGTTATTTTATTTATTATTGAACTTGATTTTATTTTATGTTATTGAGTTTGAATGTATAAAACTTGATGTTACTTGATGTTCGATAAATTTGAAAATGTTAAGCTTGGCATTAGCGTTCTGTTGGGGCGATGGGGGCAGGTGGGGCTTGAAAACTCCCCCTTGTCCAAAGTGGGGGATGACAAAAAAAGTTTGAGAACCACTGCATTATGGTGACATTATAAATAATTCTGATTACATTTAAAACATTATATGACATAAATTAATGGTGATAATAAAATGTAATGCTAAAATTAATAAGTTAGGATAAAATCACAGTGATTGATAATATGTCATATCATGGTTGACAACATTATGGTTCAGTTGATGAATTCATGTCTATTATTTACATTATGATGATTCAAGATAGATACATTGTTTTGTTATGTTCATGTTTTGATGATTCAAGATAGATACATTGTTTTGTTATGTTCATGTTTTGATGATTCAAGATAGATACATTGTTTTATGTTCATATTTACTTTTAGGTTATTACCTGCTACTGCTAATGCTGCTACTGCTACTACTGCTGCTACTGCTGCTGCTGCTGCTACTAAATAAAACAAGCAAAGAATGCACAGCGAGTAATTCCTTTTATGCTGAGTGACGACCCCTATTCAGAGGGCCAAAACGGAAAAAACTGAACAGACATCATGCACAAAAGTGCACTAATAGCTTGTTTATCTTGCACTTTCTGTTTTGAAATGACATGAATGTTTGTGCCACTGCTTAATAACTGTTTCATAAATACACTTTTGCTAAATTGACCTAGTTTGTGATTGAAAGTTTAAAAGTAGCATATATTAATGCAGTATGAAGAAGAATGTTTTAATGTAGACACATAGAATCATCATACTGCTGTGATTATATGCATCAAGTGTTCATTCAAGGCTAAGGCAAAATATCCAAAAATATATCATGTATCGTGACATGGCCTAAACATATCGAGATATTAATAAAAGGCCATATCGCCCAGCCCTATAATGTACCCTAAGATTTTTTGTTAAAATAAAGACAATAATTACATTTTTTATGGTCCCCTTCATTTAGAAAAGTATCGAAATACATTCTGGTAGCGGTACCACTGTATTGGTATCGAGACAACCCTAATTACTCGCTAGTTAGCAGGTTTATGCAAAAACAAGCCACCAATTCCAATAACCTACTCAGTGGCCTAGTGGTTAGAGTGTCCGGAGCCATTACCTCCCTGCTTGGCACTCAGCAATAAGGGTTGGAATCGGGGGTTAAATCACCAAAAATGATTCCCGGGCGCGGCACCACTGCTGCTCACTGCTCCCCTCACCTCCCAGGGGGTGATCAAGGGTGATGGGTCAAATGCAGAGGACACATTTCACCACACCTAGTGTGTGCGTGTGATTCTCATTGGTACTTTAACTTTTTAACTTCAACAATGTCCACAAAGGCGTGTAGGAGGGTAAACAAGGGCCAAAGAAGAATGTTGCGGTACAGGATTTGCAAGAAAGGGTTTCATTTTTGACATTTTCCATCACTTCCCAGTGAACAACGCATGACAAAGTTGGGACATACAGTATATGCCAGGGGCCGTACTTATCAAGCTTCTTAGAGTGCCATTTTACACTTAAGTCCTGAGAATTTGCGAAATTTAGTCCTACTCTCAAACTTAAGAATAAAAGCTTTTTATCAACGTTCTTAAGTCTAAGAATCACTCCTACTCTCCACGATATTTAAGAGACCTTCAGAGGTGTCTTAAGTGGTTAGGAGTTGCCAGCAGGGGATGGCACTGAGGCGAGAGAGACGTGCGCGAACGTTCAGGGAAAGGAACAATGTTTGGTTTTTTTTGATGACGAGCAGCTGATCAAACGGTATCGTTTAGACCAGGGGTGGGCAATTAATTTTTACCGGGGGCCGCATGAGCAACCCGAGCACTGCTGGAGGGCCACATCGACAATATTTCAATTAAATTTTGCTCAATATTATTTTTGATGTATACCGTAAGATAAATAATAATAATAATAATAATTAATAATAATAGTAATACTTCAACATAATGTATGTAACAGCATTCCATGACTAATATAAATAAATTAACATTAATAATAAATGACAGTAAAATAAGCACACGTATGACTGAGGAGTCATAGTGTAACTTTGTGTGGTGTTTGAGTTGTCCGACTTTTTGTGTGGCCATAAACGCACCAGTGGTTTAGTGCTATGCGTGTTGGTGACAGATGACAAGTTGGTTTTGGCCTGGTTTGTACGGCAGAAAATGACTAGTTTTTCGAGATAGAAGTGTTTTACTTATGTTTTTGGTGTGGTTATGGCCGAATATAAACAGTTTTGCTCAATAAAGTGATCGATATAATTCCTGGCCTCGAAGCATCTCGATAGACGTTACAATAATTGAACGGTGTTCAATTGAACGGTGTTGACGAACACCGTTAGGGCCGCTTGTTGTCACTGTCACTCAAAGTTGCATTGCAAAATTACATAGAATAAATATGTTTATTTTGTTTAGAATTCAGATGGGATTTGATTTGGTGCGCGGCATATATTTGCTGCGCGCAGCAGACGCTTGAGCAGTGCGCAATTGCGCAGGCACGCACCTTAGAGGGAACGTTGCATGGCAGTCCATGTCTTGTTGGAAACACGCCATTCTTCATCAACTTTTCTCTTTTTAGCGTCTCGGGTGTAAACCGTGCATCACTTGTCGCTGCATGTGCACCCTCACTCGCAGGTTACACACTGACACACGCCCATAAATAATAATTTTCAAAATAAAAGCAGCACAGTTGTATTGCGCGCACGACATAGATGTTTTTTCAACTTTATTTTGTAATTAATGATTACAGCTGTTCACATTCACTCACAATCACGCACACGCATACGTCCACACGGAAGTAATACAAATAACGATTTTCAAAACAAAAGCAGCCCCGTTGTATTGCACACTCGACATAGATACTTTTTAAAATTTATTTTGTAATTTATAATTGGCCTCACGCGGGCCGGACAGGGACGCACAAAGGGCCGGTTGCGGCCCGCGGGCCGCAGAATGCCCAGGTCTGGTTTAGACAGAGCGGATATTATTTTTGTCACAGATTTAATACTTTTCGATTCCTTGTTGATTTCTGCATGTGTCTACAGTGGGCTAGTATATATAGAGCCACCCACACCAGTTTCAAATTAGTTGCCTAATTAATGAATTGGAAAGAAAATGTTATGACAATAGCGTATGTGTGTGGCCGTGAGGTGAGTGACGTCAGTGAGTGTGTGGGCGATAGAAGAGAGGGAGCGGTAGCGTGAGTGCCGGCGGGGACTAGTTTGTTTTGTATTATTTTGTAGTTTATTGTCAAAATATACACTCCCATTGTCCACTTAAATATTTCCAAGATATTTCTTTATTCTTAGACAACGGATTCCCTTCCGTGATTGGTAATTTCTATGGACAAAGAAATGACGTCACCTAAAATTCCGTTTACGGCACATAGTAATGTCGTAATTCAGCTCTGAGTGTGACACTTAAGATTCAGTCCTACACTTTGCTGAAAGTGTGAGTAAGACGCTTGATAACTAACTTTTAAGTGCAGCTTTCAGCGAAGAATTTATTTACTCTTAAGTCAACTCTTAGCAGACTTCTTAGGAGTAATTCTAAGAAGCTTGATAAGTACGGCCCCAGAGCTGCTTGTCAATTTACATGTACAATTTCAGAAGAGGCTCCTTATGTTACAAGATTTCATATTTACCACCCATAAATTATTAACATTGTACTAAATCAACAACTTGTAAAAGAATACGTCGTTGAATACACTGAGAAGATAGAACGTTACTTTTTCCTATCAGTATGTCTCAACATTAAGGCAAGACTCCTCCGACGAGTCAGGGAAAACTAAAAAGTGAAGTGAAATTAGGCGTGGTGATATTCTCACAAAGTGGAGAATGTTGGGCGCATGCTTCGTTGAACCGGTGGTGTCTGCATGTTTTCATAGTGAATAGTGAAAGAATACAGAGTTGATACATGTTGTATATTAACAATGCTAAGACCAATTCAACGTACGTCAGTATATGCTAGGCTATTTTTGGAAGAAAAAACATTACCTTAGCTTTTGTGTTGCAGGTGACAATCAAATATAAGTTTCAGTGCATACAGAATATATTCACAGCACTTCACTTTTTCCACATTTTGTTATGTTACAGCCTTCTTTCAGAACGACGTGAAGTGAATTACATTTATATAGCGCTTTTCTCTAGTGACTCAAAGCGCTTTACATAGTGAAACCCATCATCTAAATCAGTGTTGTTCAACCTTTTTTGAGCCAAGGCACATTTTTTGCGTTGAGAAAATGCGGAGGCACACCACCAGCAGAAATCTTTAAAAAACGAAACTCAGTTGACAGTAAAAAGTGGTTGTCGCAATTGTTGGATATGACTTAAAAGCATAACCAAGCATGCATCACTATAGCTCTTGTCTCAAAGTAGGTGTACTGTCACCACCTGTCACATCACACCCTGACTTATTTGGACTTTTTTGCTCTTTTCCTGTGTGTAGCGTTTTACTTCTTGTCTCGCGCTCCTATTTTGGTGGCTTTTTGTCTTTATTTGGTATTTTCCTGTAGCAGTTTCATGTCTTCCTTTGAGCGATATTTCCCGCATCTACTTTGTTTTAGCAATCAAGAATATTTCAGTTGTTTTTAATCCTTCTTTGCGGGGACATCGTTGATGGTCATGTCATGTTCGGATGTACATTGTGGACGCCGTCTTTGCTCCACAGTAAGTCTTTGCTGTCGTCCAGCATTCTGTTTTTTTTTACTTTGTAGCCAGTTCAGTTTTAGTTTCATTCTGCATAGCCTTCCCTAAGCTTCAATGCCTTTTCTTAGGGGGACTCACCTTTTGTTTATTTTTGGTTTAAGCATTAGGTACCTTTTTACCTGCAGTATGCCTCCTGCTGTTTCCGACATCTACAAAGCAATTAGCTACCTACCTACTGATATGGAAGAGTATAAAGTGGCAAGTCTGCCGATCTCCAGACAGCACAGACACTCAACAACGGCACATTATTTGCGGATTATAATTACTGGTTTGCAACAGATATTTTTAACCCAAATAGGTGAAATTAGATCATCTCCCACGGCACACCAGACTGTATCTCACGGCACACTAGGTTGAAAAACACTGATCTAAATTACATTTTAAACCAGTGTGTGCGACACTGGGAGCAGGTGGGTAAAGTGTCTTGCTCAAGGACACAACGGCAGTGACTAGGATGGCGGAAGCAGGGATCAAACCTGGAACCCTCAAGTTGCTGGCACGGCCACTCTACCAACTGAACCAAATGAACTAAAATGGAATAAATTAATTTTTGTTCCCAAAATGTTAAAGACAATGCTCCAAAATGACAATGTGAAAAGTTTGCAAATGTATTAAAAATTAAAAAGTGCCCAAAGATAGGTGCGCCAAGCTTTGGCATCGTACTCAAAAAGACTTAATGCTGTAATTGCTGCCAAAGGTGCATCCAAAGTATTGAACAAAGGCTGTGAATATTTACCTGTATGTGATTTCTCAGTTCTTTTTATTTCAATACATTTGCAAAATTTATAAAAAACAACAATTTCAAATTGTCATTATGGGGTATTGCCTGTAGAATTTTAAGGACAAACGTGAATTTATTCCATTTTGGAATAAGGCTGTAACATAAAATGTGGAAAAAGTGAAGCGCTGTGAATGTACTTATATGTAATAGAGCTAGGCCATTAATCAAATTGCGATTTGGCGTCGCCACATTATAAAAACAATAATCAAAAAAGAATAATGGGCTGTGCGACGTGCATGCACACTCCTGAGCTAGTAACTGTGAAAGGGATGAATACGGGTATGTGGGGGGTAAAAGGACCATTTATTTGACACAGCGCCAGTATCCCAAAATCCCTCATCTCTATTCACTTCATTTTTAAGTTGAGACTCAAAAAATTAAAAAATAAACGAAAAAGTGGGAGCTCTTGTTTACTCAGTTTTTTTTTAATGGGGACATATGAGAATTCTAAACCTCATATAAAACACTTATGTATTGTTTATGCTTTGTATTGATGATAAATGCTTGTAATATTTGTCCCGTGCACTGACTTACATCAATATGATGTAGTGCAGTTCTATACCACAATAATAAACATACGGTTGGATTAATAGCTTATGATTAGAGATGTCCGATAATGGCTTTTTTTGCCGATGTCCCGATATTGTCCAACTCTTAATTACCGATTCCGATATCAACCGATACCGATATATACAGTCGTGGAATTAACACATTATTATGCCCAATGTTGTTGTGACACCCCGCTGGATGCACTAAACAATGTAACAAGGTTTTCCAAAACAAATCAACTCAAGTCATGGAAAAAAATGCCAACATGGCACTGCCATATTTATTATTGAAGTCACAAAGTGCATCATTTTTTTTAACATGCCTCAAAACAGCAGCTTGGAATTTGGGACATGCATGAGGAGGTTGAGGTGGGGGGATGGGGGGTAGCGGGTAGCGTATATTGTAGCGTCCCGGAAGAGTTGGTGCTGCAAGGGGTTCTGGGCATTTGTTCTGTTGTGTTTATGTTGTGTTACGGTGCGGATGTTCTCCCGAAATGTGTTTGTCATTCTTGTTTGGTGTGGGTTCACAGTGTGGCGCATATTTGTAACAGTGTTCACTTGTTTATACGGCTACCCTCAGTGTGACCTGTATGGCTGTTGACCAAGTATGCATTGCATTCACTTGTGTGTGTGAAAAGCCGTAGATATTATGTGACTGGGCCGGCACGTAAAGGCAGTGCCTTTAAGGTTTATTGGCGCTCTGTACTTCTCCCTACGTCGTGTACACAGCAGCGTTTTAAAAAGTCATACATTTTACTTTTTGAAACCGATACCGATCATTTCCGATATCACATTTTAAAGCATTTAGCATCTCTACTTATGTTTTAAAAAGGCCACATTTTCATCCACTTTACAAGTGACCCGATCTGTACATGCTGTTGTATTTCACATGAAAAAGATCTTTATCAGTGCTGACTCATTTATGAAGAGACAACAGTTTCACAATAGCTTTAACAACTTCCTGGTGCTATATTGCGCTTGTACCAGGATGGGGATCCTGATAGTACCACTGAAAAAGGCCACACCCCTTTAAGGCTTGGACATACATTGAACTGCTGCTGCTTATGGGCTTTAGTTTGGTGCGGTGAGGCTCACCTGTGAAGAGGAAGAAGATAAGGACCATGATCAAGGTGTATCCGAAGTAGAGGAAGGTGCTGGCTGCGCCGATGATTTGCAGCTTGGATAAGAAATAATGCACGGCGTATATGAAGAGGTAGACCGCGGTAAAGCCGCTGGTCAGGAAGGATCGCCACCACCAGTGGTAGTCCTGGACACACAAATGAGGCCACTTTTAACACCCAGTAAGTGTTGATTTATTGTGTTTGTGTACCTCAGCACATAAGTGGAAGTAGCAGAGCAGAATGGTGGCCTCCGAGCATGTGATGAGCAGAATGATGAAAACCAGGAACAGGAAGCCGAACATGTAGTACATCTGATGGGACCTTTCACGGTACAATAACAAAAATAAACAAACGTGAGCGAGACAAGTGAAGTGAGCATTCCCACCAAGCCGCTTACCAAATGCTATTGAGGATGAAGAAGAGTTGGATGAAGATGCAGCCAAAGGGCAGGATGCCCCCCATCACTATTCCAGGAATGGGCTTGGTGAAGAACGACTGCTCGGGAATTTGGCGGGGGATTTGATTGGTTCTCACTGGTTGCCCGATTGCCTGCATGAGCGCAAAAAGTACAAACAAATATGCAATTATTTTCCAGTGGAAACTGAATATAAAGGTCCGCATTCAGAATTTGACCAAATATTGGGGAAACGGTCTCTCAAATCTCACAAAACATGCACGTACGCATCAAGATAGTAACTGTGTCTGGCTTTTCTTAGCTTCTCGACAAAACAGCAAGCAAACATCCACTTGAGCTAACACTATTGGTGTTACAATACTTTTGTCCACTATATTATATTGTTCTTGTTGAAAGTGTTTAATTTACTGCTTTTTATACTTACGACTCTTAAACCCCAGAACATATTTTATTAACGCAGTGGTTCGGAAACTTATTTCACCAAGTACCACCTCAGAAAACACTTGTCTCTCCAAGTGCCACCATAATGACAACATTAAATACAGTAGTGTAGTAGACCTAAGTATTCATTAAGTACCACCATAATGACAACATTAAATACAGTAGTGTAGTAGACCTAAGTATTCATTAAGTACTACCATAATGACAACATTAAAATACAGTAGTGTAGTAGACCTAATTATTCATCAAGTACCAGCATAATGACAACATTAAATACAGTAGTGTAGTAGACCTAAGTATTCATTAAGTACCACCATAATGACAACATTAAATACAGTAGTGTAGTAGATCTAAGTATTCATTAAGTACCACCATAATGACATTAAATACAGTAGTGTAGTAGACCTAAGTATTCATTAAGTACCACCATAATGACAACATTAAATACAGTAGTGTAGTAGACCTAAGTATTCATTAAGTACCACCATAATGACATTAAATACAGTAGTGTAGTAGACCTAAGTATTCATTAAGTACCACCATAATGACATTAAATACAGTAGTGTAGTAGACCTAAGTATTCATTAAGTACCACCATAATGACAACATTAAAATACCAGTAGCATAGTAGGCGCAAATATTTAAACAAGGCAGATGTTTTATTTAATCGTTTTGGCCACAGTAACAAAAATATTCTCGATTCAAAATCTAAAATTTGTTTTATTTACATTGGGTCACACTTATATAATTAGCTACATTCTTCCATAAAATAAACAACGGATGTTATGTCTTTTTTATATTACTTATAAGTGGTTTTGTTTAGTAAAATTCTAGCCAAATGATTAATAAAATAAAATATAAATAAGGCAACAGGAGAAGTATCCAACACTTCTCTTGTCTCATGTAAATGTGTACAGCAGATATAGATCATCTACATCTACTATATGATTTGTCTGAGTGGCTAAACTGGGAAAAATAAAATAAAATACTTTTTGAAAATTAATTTGATTTTTTTGAATCGAAGAAGAGTCATTACAAATAAAAAACGAGATTCATTGGAAATTTGATTTTTTTTGACGCTCCTAATTATTCTATTTCCAACGTGAAGCATTTCTGTCCCAGGATGCATTGTGTTTAGCGGTAAGAGGCGCCACATGATACGTACGGCCTTCTTGAATCCAAAGTAGGCACCGATGAAGGTGAGCGGCACAGAAATTCCAAACCACAGGGCCAGGATTGCTACCAGGGTCCCGAAGGGGATGGCTGCTGAGGACCCTTCCACCCAAAGGATCAGGTTCATCAGGAAGAAGTCGGCAAACACGATACTGAAGAAGCGTCATATTAAAAGGAGAATGGATAGAATAAAACAGCAAAAGAGATATTTTGTGAGCGTGAACAAACCCAGGGCACAAGAGAGCTGTCAACAGGACGTTTGTCTTCCACTTTTCTCCTCCAAAGGCTGCAAAAAAAAGTTAAGATGAGCACACAAACTTGTATTATAAACACAACTTTCCATCTTACTTTTGTACAGGCGTGCTGACACGTAGCCAGCAGGGGTGCCCAGCAGGACCCAGAGGACCACGGAGCACGTCATCAGGGCGCCTCTGTTGGCCGGCGACAGGAAGCCAAGGCAGGCCAGGACTACAGAGGGGGAAGTCATCACATTATAACACTAGTACTGTTAGGGTTGCAAAATTCCGGGAATATTCAAAGCTGGAAACTTTCCATGGGAATTAACGAGAATTAATGGGAATAAACATTGAATGCAACATGCTAGATCTTGCAGCATGATTATTAACTAAAACAACCTGATTTAATGTAAATTCAGTAGAATTTCAACCCTGCACTGTGCATTCCTCCATCACATGCACAGATAATTCCCAGTATGCTACACACTACAGCAGGGCTATTGAGGCCACACAAGTATTTGAGCCCAAGGACTTCATCCAGTCAGGTAAGTGTTGATGATATTACTGGGGTAAATATATTTGATCTATGGTATTTAAGTTTAATAGAGGTCTAATTGCTTGTTACTGTATGACTGTGGGCTACTCAAATACTAAATCAAAAGGTGTAGTTTCCTCTGCCTTCTGTTCTGCTAGCCATTCTGTTGTCATACAAGAATGTAGGTTATAGTTTGATTCATCATGCTGATTGAGTGTTCTTTTATTCATCTAGCCCAGGGGTCACCAACCTTTTTGAAACCAAGAGCTACTTCTTGGGTACTGATTAATGCGAAGGGCTACCAGTTTGATACACACTTAAATAAATAGCCAGAAATAGCCAATTTGCTCAATTTACCTTTAACTCTATGTTATTATTAATAATTAATGATATTTACACTTAATTGAACGGTTTAAAATAGGAGAAAACACGAAAAAAATGAAAATTAAATTTTGAAACATAGTTTATCTTCAATTTTGACTCTTTAAAATTCAAAATTCAACCGAAAAAAAGAGAAAAACTTAAAAAAAAAGAATTTATGGATCATCATTAGTAATTTTTCCTGATTAAGATTAATTTTAGAATTTTGATGAAATGTTTTAAATAGGTTAAAATACAATCTACACTTTGTTAGAATATATAACAAACAATATATAACAAACAAAGCTATATTTCTAACAAAGACAAATCATTATTTCTTCTAGATTTTCCAGAACAAAATTTTTAAAAGAAAATCAAAAGACTTTGAAATTAGATTTAAATTTGATTCTACAGATTTTCTAGATTTGCCAGAATAATTTTTTTGAATTTTAATCATAAATTTGAAGAAATATTTCACAAATATTCTTCGTCGAAAAAACAGAAGCTAAAATGAAGAATTAAATTAAAATGTATTTATTATTCTTTACAATAAAAAAAAAAGTTTTACTTGAACATTGATTTATAAAATGGGACCCATTACCTCCCTGCTTGGCACTCAGCATCAAGGGTTGGAATTGGGGGTTAAATCACCAAAAAATGATTCCCGGGCGCGGCTACGCTGCTGCCCACTGCTCCCCTCACCCCCCAGGGGGTGATCAAGGGGATGGGTCAAATGCAGAGGACAAATTTCACCACACCTAGTGTGTGTGTGACAATCATTGGTACTTTAACTTTAACTTTAAATTGTCAGGAAAGAAGACGAAGGAATTTAAAAGGTAAAAAGGTATATGTGTTTAAAAATCCTAAAATCATTTTTAAGGTTGTATTTTTTCTCTAAAATTGTCTTTCTGAAAGTTATGAGGAGCAAAGTAAAAAAAATAATGAATTTTTTTAAACAAGTGAAGACCAAGTCTTTAAAATATTTTCTTGGATTTTCAAATTCTATTTGAGTTTTGTCTCTTAGAATTAAAAATGTCGGGCAAAGCGAGACCAGCTTGCTAGTAAATAAATACAATTTAAAAAATAGAGGCAGCTCACTGGTTAGTGCTGCTATTTCAGCTATTTTTAGAACAGGCCGGCGGGCTACTCATCTGGTCCTTACGGGCTACCTGGTGCCCGCGGGCACCGCGTTGGTGACCCCTGATCTAGCCTATTTCTATTAATTTGTCCATCAGTAAAATATTTTTAAAGACTACTCCAATTGTTTAGCTGGCTATTTATATATGTGTGTGGCATTGCATTAGTGTTTTACAAGAATAAATAAATACAAACAGAATAATGCCACGTACACCATCTGATGTGTGGAGACATTTCACCCCAACCTATGTAGGCAGAAAGGCGGTGTACATTTGCAAATACTGTGCAAAGAGCTACGTCAAAAATGGCACAAAGATGCAGCAGCATATAGACAAGTGCCCAATAATATATTATTATTGTAATTCCCCATTCATACCCATATATTTCCATTCATTCCCATGGACGGTGTCCAACTTTGAATAATCAAAAAATGGTCAATATTTCCAAACTTTCCGAGCTTAACTTCCCGTGGTAAATGTCCACCCCTTTGCAAGCCTAAGTACTGTCGCTGCTATTGATTGCCAGCCCTTCTTACAGAGGGTGATGAAGGTCATGATGAAGATCTGCGTTCCCTGGCCGAGGAATATGGAGAGCAGCATGCCCTTCCTGGGTGGCCGGAACACATCCCCATGCACCTGCTTCCAGCCGGACTCCTCCTGGGCGTCTTCCTGTGGGGGGGAAAGGAGAAGAATGAGAAGGCCAATCAACAGAGTGCATCACATGAGCGGTAAAACCAAGGACTAACTACACAGTGGGTTACAGTAAACTAAATCTGACACATTTGCTGTGCTACGACTCCAATGTATCCTTCAAACATATAGTGTGTGGTTCAGGTCTTGACACATTTTTACATTCCTCTCCCATGTGTGTTGTTGCAGTCATCTCACACCCTCACACACACGCACACACCAGATTGAAGTACCACAACAGATGTGGGTGTTTTTGGTACGCTTACATAAATGGGAGAGGATTTCAGCGTGGTCGGTGGAACCTTTATCAAGTCTGCCTGTGAAATGTGACAACACGTTCAGTACTTCCTGACGCAAACAAACTAGCAGATACTTTTTTTCCCAATCAAATACACAACCGCCAATACACTCACGTGCTACGGTGTCAACTAGGGATGGGTACATGTTCACCTGGCAAAACGGTAATGGTACCACTTTTCTGTACTTCCATGTGTTTATTGTGGAGAATGCATATATTTTTTACAGTTCTTTCTTTATTCATAGTCATGTTTAGAGCAGCTAATATTTTCCCATGTGTACTCTTTTTGCTTGTATATTATGTCCGTAAGTAAACTCTGTGCTTTACCTTGAAGGGGTTGGAATGTGGGAGTATAGCATACTCTCTTTTTACCTTATCAGTATTAGAACAATGAGGCTGCATTCCTATCTGGGCAGGGTGGGGGCTGTTTTCGTATTCAATAAGTTGTCTCTTACCGTTTGGCTTTCAGACCGCTTCTAGATGCCGCTATTAACGGACTGTAGGACTGGGGCCGTACTTATCAAGCTTCTTAGAGTGCCATTTTACACTTAAGTCCTGAGAATTTGCGAAATTTAGTCCTACTCTCAAACTTAAGAGTAAAAGCTTTTTATCAACGTTCTTAAGTCTAAGAATCACTCCTACTCTCCACGATATTTAAGAGACCTTCAGAGGTGTCTTAAGTGGTTAGGAGTTGCCAGCAGGGGATGGCACTGAGGCGAGAGAGACGTGCGCGAACGTTCAGGGAACGGAACAATGTTTTTTTTTTTTTTATGACGAGCAGCTGATCAAACGGTATCGTTTAGACAGAGCGGATATTATTTTTGTCACAGATTTAATACTTTTCGATTCCTTGTTGATTTCTGCATGTGTCTGCAGTGGGCTAGTATATATAGAGCCACCCACACCAGTTTCAAATTAGTTGCCTAATTAATGAATTGGAAAGAAAATGTTATGACAGTAGCGTATGTGTGTGGCCGTGAGGTGAGTGACGTCAGTGAGTGTGTGGGCGATAGAAGAGAGGGAGCGGTAGCGTGAGTGCCGGCGGGGACTAGTTTGTTTTGTATTATTTTGTAGTTTATTGTCAAAATATACACTCCCATTGTCCACTTAAATATTTCCAAGATATTTCTTTATTCTTAGACAACGGTTTCCCTTCCGTGATTGGTCATTTCTATGGACACAGAAATGACGTCACCTAAAATTCCGTTTACGGCACATAGTAATGTCGTAATTCAGCTCTGAGTGTGACACTTGAGATTCAGTCCTACACTTCGCTGAAAGTGTGAGTAAGACGCTTGATAACTAACTTTTAAGTGCAGCTTTCAGCGAATAATTTATTTACTCTTAAGTCAACTCTTAGCAGACTTCTTAGGAGTAATTCTAAGAAGCTTGATAAGTACGGCCCCTGGTCTCCTAAAGCTTTAGTAAAACTTGATAATATTCATATTCTGTCTTGATGGTCCTTCTTACTCAACATATATGTCATCTGATTTGGGATTGACAAGTGACTTGTATTCCCTGAGAGGAAGTCAGGTCAGACGCAACAGTGTTCATGTGGTAATAAATGTTATTTTGTTTAACAATAAAATCTACAGTTGTACAGTATTGTACTGGCATTTTTTCCCCCACCTGAATCCTGCCGATCGGCGCATGTTTAGTTTGTCAATTCACGCACAAAAGCAGAAACAGTGTGTAGAGGAAGAATGGCAAAAAACTGCAGTTCTACTGGTTAATAGAGAGAATACGTGA
This sequence comes from Entelurus aequoreus, assembly GCF_033978785.1. NCBI lineage: Eukaryota > Metazoa > Chordata > Actinopteri > Syngnathiformes > Syngnathidae > Entelurus > Entelurus aequoreus. The sequence continues at coordinate 382,417 of NC_084734.1, forward strand.
AGCTCAATGGAGGTATTTTGGCTCCAAAACCAAGTAAAAGGTTAAAGCTTTAAACACGGAAGCTTTAAAACATGCCTCGCCAAAGATGGCAACAGAGTATTACCATCTTAGCTTCAAACTTCAGCACTAAAATAACAAGCATTGAGACGTGCGCAGGGAGTTTAAAGAGTGACAGTTACAGTAGTTAACTAGCTTCCCTGTTGTGCACATATAAATATGTAGACACGCACACAGCTGGTTGGCTTGATGCCAATTTATTAGCGCAATCAAAACCGCCCACTTAGCGGTATCTTGAACAATTTGGGTTTTATCGGCTAGATGTCTTATCTGTGTAGTTTCAGCCATAGTAATGATTTTAGTATTTACCAATTGTTGTATGTGTCTTAAAGCACACGAGGCATTTAATACAATGTCAATAAAGTTTTCTATTCTATTCTAACCTAATCCTAAATTATGGGAGACACTGCATAAAATGGTTCATTGTTCTTTGGGTGCAATAAGGGAAGTCCAAAGTGTTTAATGCCTTTTCATTTATTATAATCTTCTAAAATTGTTCTTTGAGTGCAATAAGAAACAGTTCTAATGTATTGTAAGATTTTCTATTACAATGAAGTAAATGATGAGATTTTTTGTGGTCGCTTTTTTTTTTTTTTTTTTTTTTGAAAAGTATTGAAATACATTTTGGTACCGGGGACAACCCTAATAAAATCTCATTTTGTTATTTAACATTTTACAACGAGCTGATAATGACAACCGTTCTGTTCAGTAGTTACATCTCGTTTTCTTACCCTTCTGAGTCTCTTTTGCAGGTATGCATTCATTTTAGTTTGTGTTGCCATAGTCAGGAAGCCATACTATTGTATTTTTACACACCAGCTGTTTCACTGTATTGTATTGAGTGTTTTATCAAAAGTGTTTTATATTGATATCAATGATGTGTCTATCGCGATATATATTAATATGGTTTCATTGGTCCAGCCCTAGTTCAGTGATGTCATTGTGGTTTGTGCAGCCCATCAAGGCACCTTTGATTAAGGGCTATGTAAATAAAGTTTGATTGATCGATTGAATCAAATTAATCACTTATATTTATTATTTTTAAAATATGTCCATTACATTTGCATTCTTTTTAATCCTTATTTTTGACTCTTCCGTAACACCGCACCATTATTTTTTTAAACTCTTAATTGCTTAGTAATGTTTGATTTCTGCCCCAACACCCTCCTTTCCTTCCACACAGGAAGTGAACACAATTAAATTGACAGACTCTTAGCAAACAAAATATATTGAGTTCAGTTTGTCCTCTATGTGTTGCCATAGTCAGGAAGCAATAGTATTGCACTTTTAGACACCAGCTATTTGACTGTAGCGTGCATGCAAGTTGTAGTTTTGATTGCTAAATTTGGCGGTGTCGGAATTGCCATGTAAAATCGCCAATGCTAGTAAGTAGCCTGTATGGCACATCCAATGTGAATGGGCGCTTTTCAATCAGGTACTGTATTTTTCGGACTATAAGTCGCAGTTTTTTTCATAGTTTGGCCGGGGGGGTGCGACTTATACTCAGGAGCGACTTATGTGTGAATTTATTAACACATTGGCGTAAAATATCAAATAATATTATTTAGCTCATTCACATAAGAGACTAGACGTATAAGATTTCATGGGATTTAGCGATTAGGAGTGACAGATTGTTTGGTAAACGTATAGCATGTTCTATATGTTATACTTATTTGAATGACTCTTACCATAATATGTTACGTTAACTAGGGATGATGTTTGATAAGGAATTATCGAGTTCGAGCCTATTATCGAATCCTCTTATCGAACCGATTCCTTATCGATTCTCTTATCGAGTCCAGATAGGTTGTTGTATATGGAAAAAAAAACACACAATATTTGGTTTAACAAAAGCTCACTTTTATTATATAATAAAAAAATAAAATCTAATAAATAAATAAATATTGACTGTTACCCACCTAAAAAAATAAAATAAATAAATATTGACTGTTGTTACCCAAAGTATATTAAGTGGGATTTTTCAGAGAAACAAATATATACAGTAACACAAAAACAAGCTGTCTCTGTGATCACTATAGGTGTATAAATAATAATATAGTGTTAAATAAAATCAGTCCCTTGGGCACTAAACTGAAAATAATACAGCTCTCCAAAAAGTGCACTTCTGCTGCTATTTGACATAACTGTTTGTTATGATGCTTTGACATTTTTGCACTTTATTTCTTTATTGAAAGAAAATTCTATGAAGAGAAAAGTTCTTTGCAAATGTGGTTACAATGCTAAAAAATGAAAAGTTAAAGCTAAAAAAAGAAATACACTTTATTGAGTTAACATTATTTCTTTATAGGGGGAAAAATGTTATGAGCTAGAGAATATAACAACTACACTACCCAGCATGCAACGGGAGTTACGAGCATGCGCGGTAGCCCCGAAAAGTGTTGCATGTTGCCACGCTGTGAAAGTAAACGTCAAGAACTCAGCCAACACGCCTCGTCTGCATTATTTATAATTAGACAAACAACACATCTACAGTGTGATTTTGTTTTGTTTACAAGGAAATAAAAACAAAAGTTAAAAAAGGGAGATATGTTGTATATATATGTATGTGCTGCGGTTGCTTTAAGAACGTTGCGACAGCTGCCGTAAAGGAGGTGCGTTGCTAGCCTGGTTGCTATGTTTCCGGTTGGTGGTAAAAGTGTTCGTCATGTGTTTTACCCTGCTAAAATCTCTCAGTAAAGTTATTCGATGGATTATAGCTTTGGTTTTGAACTTTATTACACCTTGGAGCACTTTTTCCCGTCCATTGTTTTCCTGCTTTCGCTATCTGCGCCTAATGACTGAGCTACGTGACGTCAATTCTTGTGATGTCCCACGGAGCATTTCTGGTCGGGACGGGATTCCAGGGATTCGAATAAAGAATCAACTCTTTTCCTTTACTATAGTGGTCTCGATAACGGGTACCGGTTCTCAAAAAGGGATTCGAGTCAGAGGACTCGGTTATTTTCTTATCAAACAACCGGGAAAACCGGTTTTGAGTATCATCCCTAACGTTAACATACCAGGCACCTTCTCAGTTGCTTATTTATGCCTCATATAACGTACACTTATTCATCCTGTTGTTCACTATTCTTTAGACATTTTAAATTGCCTTTCAAATGTCTATTCTTGGTGTTGGCTTTTATCAAATACATTTCCCCAAAAAATGCGACTTATACACCAGTGCGACTTAGATATGTTTTTTTCCTTCTTTATTATGCATTTTCGGCCGGAGCGACTTGTACGCCGGAGCGACTTATACTTCGAAAAATACGGTATGTTTGCTTTGTTGGCATGGAAAATTATAGCATTACCAATAGGCAGTCCGCTATGAATACATCTTTTTTCCCTGCTAACTACTTGAGCCGGTGCAGAGTCTGCAACCTGATGTGACGTCGGGTGCTACAAGGTTTGAAAATATAGTAGCGTTTGATTTACGCAAGTCAGTATTCGCTAGTACCGACAGAATATATAAAAATACTAAATTCAGTACCCATTCCTAGTGACAAAGCAAGAAATGTTTAACTACGGGCAATGTTTTTACCTGGTCCACCTGGTTGTATCTGGCAATGTCCTTGTGCAGCGTTCTCAGCATGATCATGGCAACCATGCCGGACAAGAAGAGCACGATGACCAAAGAGTTCATGATGCTAAGAGACACAGATTAATGTTACAAACTATAAACACTCTTGTGGGAATGTGTTGATTAGATGGCACGCCCACCTAAACCACTGGATGTTTGTGTGGGGCATGGAGACCAAGATGTAGTCCCAGCGGGAAGCCCACTTGATTTTATTGTTTTCCTGTAAAAAAATTAGATGAACATTTATCATTATTGTAAAATAAGTCAAGGACTTCATTATACAATAAAGTGATGTGATATTTTTGATATATTGCAATTTTTTACAAAGTTCATTGATAAATGCAACATGCAGCCAAAAATACAAACTGTATGTATGTAAACTAGAGGACAGTAATAATTCATTGGACAAACTGAGTCAAAAAGAATATGATTCAAATGATCCATTGCCATTTATTGCAATTGTACAGAAAGTTATTCAAGTTTATTGCCGCTTAAATGTAAAAAAACAAAAAGCCCTCTACTTCTTAAAGGTGAATTGCATTTTTTTATATATATCTTTTAGCGCAAGATTTGTGTTCCCCCTTTAGATGAACATCATAACCCTCACTCAGGTAAAAAAATAGAAATAAAAATCTAGGAGCAAACGAGCTACTAAAAGTAGTTCCTTAGCGTTAGCTCTCAGAAGAACAATTAGGAATGGGTACCGTTTACTTGTGAACCGGTACGGTACAGAATTTATATGAGTATTCGACAGTACAAATTTTCCCTACTTTTGTGTGTTAATAAATTTTGTTTTTGATAATAAAATCTCATCTTTTTACTGAAACACTAAGAAAATTCTGATTATAACAACTGCTGTCCAGTTATTATATCTTGTTTCATTATCACATTTCTGAGTCTCATTTACAAGTATGTCATCCATCTAGGGGTGTAAAGGTACACAACATTTTTGGTTCGGTACGTACCTCGGTTTAGAGGTCACGGTTTGGTTCATTTTCGGTACAGTAAGAAAACAACAACATATACATTTTTTGGTTATTTACCAAATTTGTAAACAATGGCTTTATCCTTTTAACATTGGGAACACTATAATAATTCTACCCACGTTAATCAACATTAAACTGCCTCAAGTTGTTGCTCAGATTAAATAAAATGACAAAACTTTTCTTGTACATATAAAAAGTGCAACATTAAACAGTTTCAAGTCAACTCATTATGCTTAATTTATTACAGCATTTGGGAAGCCTGTAGTTGATTTTTATTATGTAAATGTTATATTTTTATCAAGATGTGCTAGCAGGGACCCTGCCATTCAAAACTAGGCTGCTCCATTACTAATGATTCATGTAACTATAGCTGAAAAAAATAGTACAATAGCAATAGGAGAGACTATTCATCCCTGAACACCATGGAGTTCATGTAGGCTTAATGATGCACTTACATTATTATATCAACTATCAGAGACAGAAACTCTTCATTTAACATAATGTCCTTTTTTGCTGCTTCAACACAGCTCAATCAACACAGAAAAAGATAAGTGAAATAACAGACAGGGCTTTGCTGTCCGTAACACACACACGCACACGCGCACACACACCGCAAAATGAGCTAACGTTACGCTAAAAGCGCATTAGCCTTCACCCCAAGCCAGGACTGCGAGCGAGCTGAGCTGCAGTTTATATTTCTAGGAGGTCAACGGGCTCATAGTGATGTTACTAGTAGTTGACTGGGAGGTGTTTATTATCATTTGGGGAGAGTCCGCTGCCTGATGCTCACCTGCTAAACGCTAAGCACTGACTACATGCGCTCTGAATACGCACTGGGGATTGGCTGTTACCGCTCTGAATACGCACTGCTGATTGGCTGTTACCGCTCTGTATGTAACCAATCAGATGGTTGTGTGGGTGGGACAATGCTGGGTGCTGTGTAGAGTACTGACAGAGACAGAGGCAGAAGGAAGCGGAGCAGCTTGTTAAGACTTTAGCTTAGCTTAATATGTTCGTGTGGAAACTCGTTCGGTACACCTCCGAACCGAACCGAACTCCCCGTACTGAAACGGTTCAATACAAATACACGTACCGTTACACCCCTACATCCATCCATCCATCCATTTCTACCGCTTGTCCCTTTTGGGGTCGCAGGGGGTGCTGGAGCCCATCTCAGCTACATGCCAATAAGTTGTAATTCCAGTTGAAAGTCCAAGACGTTAGAAAGCAGTAGTGTATAGTTTGTGGTGTGTTGGCTAGTCAGTTCAGTCTCTGCTGAATCTAGTCTTTTGTTGCACCCTAAAAAGTGTGTATACTGTGTGTATTGTCCTTTTTACTCACAAGCTGTTTGATTGTAACTTGCATCTTAGTTGTAGTTTTCACTAACAAATTTGGAGGTGTTGAAATCCCCATGTAAAATCGCTAATGCTATTCAGTAGCATGCAATAGCAAAGCCGATGTATATTAGCAAAAAGCTAGCGCATATTTGGAAAAGTGGAGCCTTACTTAACTTACGTTGGGGCAATTTTTGAATCAAGTTTTTGGTGGGCATTGGAAATTGCAACACTACCTAGAGGAAGTTTGGCTGAGAAAGCTGTCAGTGCTGCTTGAGTGATCGCCAAGTGCCAAAGTGCTGAATCAGCAACCGGGTGTGACGTTACACACAACCCAGGTACTGGAACATGGCACAGTTGGATTTTACATGAATCGGTGCCCGGTAGCACCGGCAGGATTCGGCCAGTGCCAACCTTTTTTTTCGGATTCGGTACCTAAAACTAATAACAATGTTGCTATCCTTAATGTACAAAAAGTTTGTAAATGCTGAACAAAATTCCCCAAAAAGTACGGTTTCTCAAACGGCCCAAAACATGACTTAAAAAAGTAATAATAAATGTATTTTTTATTTTTGAGAATTACATTTAGAAAACATTTTGGAGACATTAACAATCTATATTTTATAGTTAGAAAAAGCATTGAAAAATATTGTCATTTTGATTTTTTCCCACTCCTTTTTGAAAAGACCCCCAGAGTACAAAGGCCTTACCTCAAAAGAGACAGAGTAGGTGTAAACGATGGACACGTCACTGTCAAAGTGGCCAGGTACCTCCATAGGGTTGACGCTTTCACAATCTGGCTTTTTCTCATCCGCGTGTTTGACACTGTTGAAAGTAAAAAAGGTACAGGCGCTTTGTAAAGAACATCAAATTAACTCCACAACTACTTTTTTATGCAGTGACTATGAAGAGAGATGAATGTGATGATAGCCATAGACCTGGAAAAGTAACATACTAACAAGTAATGACACTGCAAAGTCAGGCGCTAACCTTCCAAAGTACATACAGTCATCCATCCTCTGGACCAGTGGTCCCCAACCTTTTTTTCACCACAGACCGGTTTAATGTAGGCATGATTTTCAGGGACCGGCTTTCTACTCGTGCCAGATAAATACAGCAAGAATAAGTGCATGAAAAATGCAACTCACCATAACGCTGAATTAGTGTTTCTTCGCAATGAGATGCAGATGGAAATCAGCCTTCGGCTACAATCTGTCACTTTTCTGTCTGATATGTTCATTAATGTGCATTGTATCATGTCACAAAGTTATAACAAATGGCAACTTCCCATGAGGAGTTTTATTGCACATCTATAAACAAGCTCATTGGTGTGTCTAGTGCACAGGTGTCAAACTCAAGGCCCGTGGGCCAGATCTGGCCCTCCATGTCATTTTATATGGCCCACAAAAGCCTGGAAATAATAGAATATGTTTCAATAAAATACCTTATATTTTCTTTCTCTACTTTCTTACTAAAAGGTGTTAGGTTTTTTTTCTAGTTTGACAGGGGAAAAAATAATGTCCAATATTGCAACAAATATTATATTATCTCACTTTGTTGGTCAAAATCCAAATAAATACTTAAATATCTGCTTAACTTATGATTTCGAAGCCAGTTATCCATCAAATTGTACACTATAAAAATGACCAATAGAATTTACTGTAAAATTTAGGGAGGTTTTTTTTACAGCATATTCCTACTGTAAGTTGGAAATTGATGTTTGTTTTTTTACAGTAAAATTCTGTCGATTTAGCTGTCAGTTCTTTTTGTTTACTGTAAAATCCACCATTGATGATTTTATGGTACCACATTTTATTATGGTAAAAAACTGGCATCGGAGTTGCCAAAATTAAATTAAACAGCGGTACAGTATTTCTATTTACAGTGATATGTTGTAAAAATAATAATAATTTTAAAAAGAACACCATATATTTTACAGTACAATATTTTACTGGCAACTAACCTGCCAGTTTTTTTCTGTAAAAAACAGTGGTAAAATCTGCATATTTTTTTTACTCTTTACGTAAAAAATGTTACAAATATTTTAATTCATAGGCAAATTCGTTAATTATTTACTGTTACAAACGGCCCTTTTACTGGCAGTAATGACTGCGGTGTGGCCCTCAATGAAAACAAGTTTGACACCCATGGTCTAGTGCAGGGGTCGGCAACCCGCGGCTCCGGAGCCGCATGCGGCTCTTTGACCACTCTGATGCGGCTCAGCTACATACTTGCCGACCCCCCGATTTTCCCAGGAGATTTATGGATCTCAGTGTCTCTCATAAATAACTCCCAGGGAAAAAATAATCCTATTTAGACTATAAATACTAGATAAAGGGCGTGCCCTGAATGCACTGCAGTAATTGTCCTCTATAGCATTTACATACAGCGTGCCAGTCCAGCCGCATGTTGCATGTTGTTATTAATCGCACACACAGGAGACAGCAAAGCATACTTACTCATCAGCCACACAGCTTACACTGACGGTAGCCGTATCAAACAACTTTAACATTGTTACGTTACAAATATGCGCCACACTGTGAACCCACACCAAAAAAGAATGAAAAACACATTTCTGGAGAACATCTGCACTGTAACACAACATAAACACAACACAACCATTACCCAGAATCCCATGCAGTCCTAACTCTTCCGGTCTAGATTATACACCCCGCTACCACAATCCCCCCACACATCAACCCCCCCCCCCCTCTCCTTGCGTTGGTTGAGCGGAAGAGTTAGTGCTGCATGGGATTCTGGGTATTGGTACCGTCAGTGTAAGATGTGTATTGGTACCGTCAGTGTCAGATGTGTATTGGTACCGTCAGTGTAAGATGTGTGGTTGCTGAACTAGTACGGAAGAGTTAGTGCTGCATGGGATTCTGGGTATTGGCACCGTCAGTGTAAGATGTGTGGTTGCTGAGGTAGTACGACTTGCTGTCACTTACGTGTGGTCAAGCAGGTACACTGTTAGGGCAGACTGTAGAGGGCGGTGTCATCACGCTCTGATATTCGGGAGTCTCCCGGGGAAAAATGAGAGGATTGGCAAGTATGACGCTATCAAGCGCCATTCATTCAAAACTCGCGGGCTGCACTAACATCAAATGTCCACATTAAAGTGCGTGCCGGTGCGTGTGTCGGAGACCCCTGGTCAATATAGCACAAAGCATTTAAGCTCTGTATGCAGTGTTTTTCATTTTAAATTGTAAATTTTTTTTGTGGCTCCCATCACTTTCTTTAATTTGTGAAACTTGCCAAAATGGCTCTTTGAGTGGTAAAGGTTGCCGACCCCTGGTCTAGTGGGACAGGCGGAGAAAATGCAGTCCTTTATAAATTATTTAATGTTTCTCTCCAGCCCGGTAGCAAATGTGTCACGGACCGGTACCGGTCCCCGAACCGGTGGTTGGGGACCGCTGCTCTAGACGTTTCCCCTTGTTACTTACTGGCAAGAACCGAAATGCTCTTCTGTGGTTTATCCGTTATACAGTGCTCAATAGAGCGAAATATATGTCAGGAAAAAAACAGAGGCTATATCATCCCTACAAGCCTTGTAGGAGCCTAAATGCTGTTTAAGTTCTTTTACATTTTATGGAAGGTGCTTTATGTTTATTCAGCCAAAAGGGGACTATTTACTTTATTTAAATAATACGAAAATGTGTATATTGCATGCTTAGAATAATTTTTGAATGATTAAGTTGACAAGTAAACGATACAAAAGGAAGAGGAGCGTCTGGAGTTTAGTTTGTTGTTGCCGCAGCAAGCGGAGCAGGAGAAAGAAGAGGAGCGTCAAGCTAAGGCTTCATTAGGAAACTAAAAGCCTGTTTCGCAGGTTTACCTGCTCGTCGGGGGATTTTATTATGTTATTATAAATTGCATTTCTGTTATGTATGAAAAGCGCTTTATAAACAAAGTTTGATTTGATTTGACAAGCGAGTGTTCAATTGACCTAAGATGCATGGTTTTGGGATGCAGCCGCAGAAAGACATGCAAACTCCACGCAGAGATGCCCCGCTGGACATCCAAACCCCGATATTTTGACTATGAAGTAGGGCTGGGCGATTTATGGAATATACTGGATATATCGCGGGTTTGTCTCTGTGCGATATAGAAAATGACTATATGGTCATATTGGAGTATACGTTTTCATGCAGTTGCTTTTAGCTGCGGGCATTACACTACAGGCTACACTACCCACTCTTTCTTGTCTCTCCTTCTCACAGAGACATAAAACAAGCGCACCTTCTTACATACCTCACATACTGTCGCGTCATACGCCCTCGCCGAGCAGAGAGGTAGCAGCATGGGTAACATTAGCTGTGATGCTAGCGGAGCGAGTGGTAATACGAGAGAAAGAAGGTGCCAATCTGGTAACAAATGAAGGAAGAATTAATTCCTAAGAAAAACAGCAGGGGGTCCATCGTCTGGCGGTGGTTTGGCTTCAAGCGGGAAGATGTTGAACAGACAACCGTAATATGTCAAGTATGCGGCAAAAGCGTTGTTACGAAAAGTAGCACCTACTGCTAATTTGTAGCATCATTTGAAAAGTCACCCGCTAGAGAATGAAGAGTGCTTGAAACTCCGCATGTCAACATCCCTGTTCGGTGCCACACCCACAAAATGCCCAAGCAACCATTTCCACATCAATACCGTATGAAACAAATAGTCACCAACAGAAGGAGATAACGTCTGCAGGAACCTACCACATAGCAAAGGACATACACTATTTGATTTCCTATTATGCAGCTCATTTTTATTTTGACAGTTTTTGAAATATCTTGTGTGACATCATGCACAAAAGTGCACTTTATTTGTTTTAAACTATTGTAGTTGCATCCTGTACAAAAAGTGCACTTTAATTTAGTGTTGTTTTGATATGTCATCTTAGTGACATCATGCACAAAAGTGCACTAATAGCTAGTTTTAAAATGTCTGCTAAATTGACTTAATTGTGGTTTCCCTCTCTGCATGAAAGTTTAAAATGAGCATATATTAATGCAGTATGAAGAAGAATGTTTCAATGTAGACAAGGCTAAGGCAAAATATCCAGATATATATGGTGTATCGTGACATGGCCTAAAAATATCGAGATATTAATAAAAGGCCATATCGCCCAGCCCTACTATGAAGCCAACATACTTAAGTCTGCCGGTAGGTTCTACTGTGTTTACCTCTTGGGTTCCAGAGTGGCAGCAACCAGCCGAGCCCCGCTCCATCCGTCGGCCTCTCCGCTGTGGTAGGTGATCTTGATGTCTACGTGGTTGAACACGTAAAATGTGTTCTTCTTGTTGAACTCGGCCTGAAATGCACACATTCAGCGAGTCAATACACTTTTTTTTTTAGTGTAAACGGTGTGAGCACTCATAAATCACAACTCACATTGATGACACAAGCGTCCTTAGGTTTGCCGTCAGCGGTAACCAGGCAGCCAATAGGGAAGCCAGGGTTGCAGTATTTCTGATTATCTTCCACGTCGTAACACCACGTGACCGGCATGTTGTCAACAATCCTGAAACAGCAGCGAGTGGCTCTCAAGCGCAAGTCCCCAGGTTCCTTATTGTGCTCATCGTAAGAGTGAATACCCTCCCTGACCCCTGACCACCTGAGGGCACCACAGACTGTGGATGCTTTTAAAAAAGGCTTAAAAACCCTTCTTTTCAAAAAAGCCTTTTTTTTTTAGATATATGCATACTAGTTTTAGCTATTTGGCTGTTCTAGTCTTTATTTGTATTTATTTTTTATTATCTTTTTTTTTTTAAAGGCCTACTGAAAGCCACTACTACCGACCACGCAGTCTGATAGTTTATATATCAATGATGAAATCTTAACATTGCAACACATGCCAATACGGCCGGGTTAACTTATAAAGTGACATTTTAAAATTCCCGGGAAATATCCGGCTGAAACATCGCAGTATGATGACGTATGCGCGTGACGAAGTCCGAGTAACGGAAGTTATGGTACCCCGTAGAATCCTATACAAAAAGCTCTGTTTTCATTTCATAATTCCACAGTATTCTGGACATCTTTTGCAATTTTTTTAATGAACAATGAAGGCTGCAAAGAAGACAGTTGTAGGTGGGATCAGTGTATTAGCAGCGGACTACAGCAACACAACCAGGAGGACTTTGTTGGAGCGCTAGCCGCGCTAGCCGCCGACTTCACCTTGACTTCCTACGTCTCCGGGCCGCCAAACGCATCGGGTGAAGTCCTTCGTCCTTCTGCCGATCGCTGGAACGCAGGTGAGCACGGGCGTTGATGAGCAAATGAGGGCTGGCTGGCGTAGGTGGAGAGCTAATGTTTTTAGCATAGCTCTGTGCAGTCCGGTTGCTAAGTTAGCTTCAATGGCGTCGTTAGCACAGCATTGTTAACCTTCGCCAGCCTGGAAAGCATTAACCGTGTATTTACATGTCCACGGTTTAATAGTATTGTTGATTTTCTATCTATACTTCCAGTCAGGGGTTTATTTCTTTTGTTTCTATATGCAGTTAAAGCAAGGTGCTATCACGTTAGCTCGTAGCTAAAGCATTTCGCCGATGTATTGTCGTGGAGATAAAAGGCACTGAATGTCCATTTCGCGTTCTCGACTCTCATTTTCAAGAGGATATAGTATCCCAGGTGGTTTAAAATACTAATCTGTGATCTACAATAGAAAAAGGAGAGTGTGGAATCCAATGAGCCAGCTTGTACCTATGTTACGGTCAGAGCGAAAAAAGATACGTCCATCGCTGCCTCTCAAGTCATTCACTGTAACGTTCCTCATCTACGAATCTTTCATCCTCGCTCAAATTAATGGGGTAATCATCACTTTCTCGGTCCGAATCTCTCTCGCTCCATTGTAAACGGGGAATTGTGAGGAATACTAGCTCCTGTGACGTCACGCTACTTCCGGTACAGGCAAGGCTTTTTTTTATCAGCGAGCAAAAGTTGAGAACTTTATCGTCGATTTTCTCTACTAAATCCTTTCAGCAAAAATATGGCAATATCGCGAAATGATCAAGTATGACACATAGAATGGATCTGCTATTCCCGTTTAAATAAAAAAAAATCATTTCAGTAGGCCTTTAATACACTGTAGCACTTTGAGGTTGTTTACTCAATGTAAAGTGCTTTTTACAAATAAAATCTATTATTATTACCCTTTGAAAGAACTCACCAGTGGTGCTGATAGTTGAGCTCCATTCCCATTTTAAAGAAATCCAGCTTGTTCGTGTCATCCTGTTTGTCTTTCGTGTACGTCTTTGTGCACACCGCCTTGCACTTGACATCTTGATTGAAGTTGAACTACAGACAACAATGGGATGCATAAAAGAGTAATGAGTAAATTGTTTTAATAAATAGAACATTAGGCGGGGTCGGGCTCCACCTTGTACGGCGAGGACTCGATGCGTTCTCCAAACAAAACCTGCCCAAGGTTCTCGGAAGGCCTCATTTCCTTTGCATCCTTGCAAAAGTCAAACCTTAAAGCAATCAAAAATGAATTAGGATAATATTCAGCTGTAGGATTTTCCAAAAAATACATTAGACCAGGGGTGTCAAAGTCATCATTATTGCGGGCCACATTGCAAGTACAACAGTGAATGTACATGAATACAAACGCATAATAGGCAACTGTTTTTGATTATTTTATTTTTTACAGATGAATGGATAACTGGTTTTGAAATCATAAGTCAAGATGACAAGCAGACATTTAAGTGTTCATTTTGGATAACCACAAAAATGGAACATCAGATAATATTAAGTGTAAAACAAAGCAGTTGCATGTGCAACATTTTTCTGTCAAAATTAAAAGAACAAATACATGCAGCCAGAGTGCGCTTTTTGCAGGCCACATAATCGAATTAGCGCAACAATAAAATGACGCGGCGTGCCACATTAGAACGCCGTGGCGGGGCACAGTAAAATGATATAGCAAACAACACAAAATGATGTGGCGGTTCACTTGAAACAACGTGGCAGGCAACATAAAATGATGTGGAGAAACAAAATTGTGTGGCGGGCAACATTAACGTGTGGCAGGCATATAACATGCATGCGGCAGGGCACATTAAAATGATGTGACAAAACACAAAATTGTGTAAAAGGCCACATTTAAATGTGGCAGGGCACATAAAATTATATGGCAAACAACACAAAATGATGTGGCACATTAGAATGACGTGGGAGGGCACAGTAAAAGGTTTTTGCAGAACACATTAAAATATGGCAAACCACATAAATTAATGATGTGGCCAACACCTTAAATGATGTGGCGGTGCACATTAAAATATTATGGCGAAATAATATGATGTGGCGGGCCACTTTAGAACGTGGCAGGGCACATAAACTGATGTGGTAGGGCACCTTATAATGGTATGGCAAACCACATAAAACGATGTGGCGGGCCACATTAGAAGGTAACAGGGCACACAAATTATGTGGCAGGCCACAATAGAACGTGGCAAACCACATTAGAATGTGGCGGGCCACGTGAGAAGATGGCAGGGCACATAAATGATGTGGCAGGCCACATTAGAAGGTGGCAGGGCACATAAATGATGTGGCAGGCTATATTAGAACGTGGCAAACCACATTAGAATGTGGCAGGCCATGTTAGAAGATGGCAGGGCACATAAATGATGTGGCGGGCCACATTAGAATGTGGCGGGCCACATTAGAATATGACAGGCCACATTAGAATATGACAGGGCACATAAAAGTTGTGGCAGGCCACATTAGGTTGTGGCGGGCCACATTAGATCGTGGCAAAACACATTAGAATGTGGCTGGCCATATTAGAATATGGCAGGGCACATTCATGATGTGGCAGGGCACATAAATGATATAGCAGGGCACATAAATGATGTGGCAGGGCACATTAGAAGGTGGCAGGCCACATAAATGATGTGGCAAACCACATTAGAATGTGGCGGGCCATATTAGAATATGGCAGGGCACATTAATGATGTGGCAGGCCACATTAGAACGTGGCAAACCACATTAGAATGTGGCAGGCCATGCTAGAATATGGCAGGGCACTTAAATGATGTGGCGGGCCACATTAGAATGTGGCAGGCCACATTAGAATGTGGCAGGCCATATTAGAATATGGCAGGGCACATAAATGATGTGGCAGGGCACATAAATGATGTGGCAGGGCACATAAATGATGTGGCAGGGCACAAATGATGTGGCAGGGCACAAATGATGTGGCAGGGCACATTAGAAGGTGGCAGGCCACATAAATGATGTGGCAAACCACATTAGAACGTGGCGGGCCATATTAGAAGATGGCAGGGCACATAAATGATGTGGCAGGCCACATTAGAACGTGGCAAACCATGTTAGAATATGGCAGGGCACTTAAATGATGTGGCGGGCCACATTAGAATGTGGCAGGCCATATTAGAATATGGCAGGGCACATAAATGATGTGGGAGGCCACGTTAGAATGTGGCGGGCCACATTAGAATGTGACGGGCCACATTAGAACGTGGCAAAACACATTAGAATGTGGCTGGCCATATTAGAAGATGGCAGGGTACATAAATGATGTGGCACGGCACATAAATGATATAGCAGGGCACATAAATGATATAGCAGGGCACATAAATGATGTGGCAGGGCACATTAGAAGGTGGCAGGCCACATAAATGATGTGGCAAACCACATTAGAATGTGGCGGGCCATATTAGAAGATGGCAGGGCACATAAATGATGTGGCAGGCCACATTAAAACGTGGCAAACCACATTAGAATGTGGCAGGCCATATTAGAATATGGCAGGGCACTTAAATGATGTGGCGGGCCACATTACAATATGGCAGGGCACATAAATGATGTGGCAGGGCACATTAGAAGGTGGCAGTCCACATAAATGATGTGGCAAACCACATTAGAATGTGGCGGGTCATATTAGAATATTGGAGGGCACATAAATGATGTGGCAGGCCACATTTGAACGTGGCAAACCATGTTAGAATATGGCAGGGCACTTAAATGATGTGGCGGGCCACATTAGAATATGGCAGGGCACATAAATGATGTGGGAGGCCACGTTAGAATGTGACGGGCCACATTAGAATGTGGCGGGCCACATTAGAATGTGGCAAAACACATTAGAATGTGGCAAAACACATTAGAACGTGGCAAAACACATTAGAACGTGGCAAAACACATTAGAATGTGGCTGGCCATATTAAAATATGGCAGGGTACATAAATGAGGTGGCAGGGCACATAAATGATATAGTAGGGCACATAAATGATATGGCAGGGCACATAAATGATGTGGCAGGCCACATAAATGGTGTGGCAGGCCACATAAATGATGTGGCAAACCACATTAGAATGTGGCGGGCCATATTAGAAGATGGCAGGGCACATAAATGATGTGGCAGGCCACATTAGAATGTGGCAGGTCATGTTAGAATATGGCAGGGCACTTAAATGATGTGGCAGGCCACATTAGAATATGGCAGGGCACACAAATGATGCGGCAGGGCACACAAATGATGCGGCAGGGCACACAAATGATGCGGCAGGGCACACAAATGAGGCGGCAGGGCACACAAATGAGGCGACATAAAATGACGTGGCGGGCCACCTTAAAACAACGTGGCGGGCCACCTTAAAACGACGTGGCGGGCCACTTTAAAACGATGTGGCAAACCACATAAAATGACGTGGCAGGTAACATAAAATGATGTGGTGGGCCTTGAGTTTTGCCACCCGGGCATTATTAGACAGTGAAGATGTGACTTACATGTCATACTCATAAGGCAAGACTGACTCCACAGAATCCAGGCGGTTGACAAACAGCTGTATCTCCGTCTGTCAAACAAAAACACATGTTTACATCTCCGTCTGTCAAACAAAAACACATGTTTACATCTCCGTCTGTCAAACAAAAACACATGCTTACTTTATCCAAAGTGCAAGCTCAAGTGGTTGAATAACAATATTGTCAAGTTGTATTAATGAAACTGTGAGTACTATTTCTTCCGCTATTAAACCAACACTGGAGTTTATATCGCATGTGTTATGTTTTGGCTTTACACTAGCATGTAAATGTTTTATTTAATTGTGCCATAAGGTAAAAGTATTTCATTGTGCCATGAGGTAAAAGTATTTAGTAGGCTCCACGTCATTGCAGCAAGAAACATAAGGAGCACAAAGCTCATGCTGTTTCCAGGCCATAGACGGGGCCTTTGAAGCAATGGCTAACGTCAGCCAGCAAGGTGAAGAAGAACCCCACGTAAAGACGTGTAATGTGGCAAGTAAAAGGCAACACAGTGTAAGATACGGGTGAGTGTGAACATACCTGCCGTACAGGTGAGTTTGAACATACCTGACAGTCTTCTGCACCTTTGCCTGCTTCACAGAAACTAACTGGGGCTAAACCCGGAAGATAGAACGCCGAGCACGGACTGAAGTGAGAAAGGAGCCAGCAAAGCAGCCCCAAAGCCAACTCTATTCGCCTCCTCATGTTCAATCCTCACTTGTCAAATGTCTGTTGGCGATGAAAAAGTCTAAAGTGTGTTCCTATGCTGGCTGGAGGTGACGAGCAGCTTCTTGTGACGCTCATTAAAGTGCAGCGACGTCGCTAATGCTAGCTAGTAGCTGCGCACTGTCCACCCGCTTCTTCGCCAGGTGGGCGGAGCAACGCAAATATCGACATTGTCGACTTCCGCGTGGTATTGGTATGACGACGAGATCGACCGTTTTCGGTGCTGTTTGTTTTCGTGGGGTTGAAAGATAATAAATTATTGGACACATGAGGATTTGTGGGCAAAAGCCAAACATTTGAATGAGTAAAATATTTTTTCGTGTGTTTAAAATGTAATCAAAGGGAACACTTGAATGATTTCGTTGATACTGTTACATTGTTCTGCCTTATATTAATTATAATTGATATTGTTTACAAATAATCGTGTTTCTACTTTGACAAATTTTGTAAACTGATTTTTTTTTTACATAACATGATGCTGGGAATTTAATTGAATAAAAAAATGTAAGCAAAATGCGTGTATTTATAAAAATTCAGATTGTTAAAATACGGTATTTTACAATTATGTGTAAAAAAAAGATATTACCTGTAAATTCAATGCATAAAAATGTAATGCACAAATAAAGACTCACTTTACTTTGAATTTACAACCCCCTGGCGCTGATGTGTACTGTTTTGTACTGTTTTGTATTTACTTTGATTATTATGTTCAACTGTTAGTAAATGTTGAAATGTATAAATAAATTTGTATTTAAATAAAAATAAAAAAAACAATTTTAAAAAAGACACGGTGTTCGACAATTTTAAATCTATCTGAACACAATTTTTTGTATTGTTATTTACTTTTGGATCAAAATAATAATAAATATTAAATAATAATAAAATAAAAACAAAGACTCACTTCCGGTAAATAGGACTCAATGAGTGCGTCAGTCTTTATTTACCGGAAGTAGGTCTTGCGTGTTGAAGCAACGAATATTTCTGCAATGAATTTTTATTTTAACAAACATTTTTCAACACACGATTTTTTTCATCACGGCTTTTATTCAAGAAAATGGTCAGCATAATTAAAGAAAAGTTCAGTTCACAAAATTCAAACGTAAGAATTTCAGTTACATGACTTCATTGTCCACAAAAAGCTTTCGTAAACAAGAAGCAAATGAATCTCCATAACCCCGATTTTCTGATCTTGACAAACTTATTAACGATACCAACATGTGCCGTATCGACCCAATCACTCGTGCCTTGCGTAAAAAAGAATGACGTTTCACGAAGTTAAACAACGCGGAAATGATTTGATCGGCAACCGGAAGTCAACACTTTGGCATTCACAACAAAAGTCACATTGTAGCGTTTAGACATGTAACATGATGCATATTATTCATTGAAATAGTCATGTTTTTCAACTTTTCTTGAGTTAAAAAACACGAAAACCCAACCTCATTGTTTAACAGAGCACACTCAGTGCGACTTCTGATTTACTTTGAAAAACTGATAACCGGACGTTCTGCATTTTTGTCGGTATATTATTTTACTCATGTATAAAATGAATGTCATTATTGATGTCCTGCTGCACAAAGTACAATTAAATAAACTAAGTACGTGTTTCTACAAGGCAAACCCAGAACCTTAAAAATTATAGGAAGACCACAAAAATATTACAAAGTCTCTACACATGTTTGCACTAAGTGCAACAGGGACTGTCACTCAAGAATTGGCTTGCACGGCCATGCTAAGCGTTGTCAACAAACATGAATGTACCGTATCAACAAAACATCAAGTTAAAATGTGAAAAATATAATTAAAGTGCATTGTATAATTACAACACTCATTATAAATGAAAATATATTACTTATAATTGACTAAAATAGGATGACAAAACTATTTAAATAAAAACAATAAAGTATTAATAATTAAAGTACCATTACAAAATTAAATAAATAAATAAAATAAAAAACTACAACACTCATAACTGAAAATATATTACTAATAATTGACTAAAATAGGATGACAAAACTATTTAAATAAAAACAATAAAATATTAATAATAATTAAAGTACCATTACAAAATTAAAAAAATAAATAAAGAAATTAAACATCAAATTGAACTAAGTGTCTGACCAAAGAGCGTAAATTAGCATGGTCATCTGTGACTTAAGCTGCCAAAGATGATGTATTTGGCAGATCGGGGGCGGTATGGCGTAGTGCAGGGGTCACCAACGCGGTGCCCGCGGGCACCAGGTAGCCCGTAAGGACCAGATGAGTAGCCCGCCGGCCTGTTCTAAAAATAGCTCAAATAGCAGCACTTACCAGTGAGCTGCCTCTATTTTTTAAATGTTGTTTATTTACCAGCAAGCTGGTCTCGCTTTGCCTGACATTTTTAATTCTAAGAGAGACAAAACTCAAATAGAATTTGAAAATCCAAGAAAATATTTTAAAGACTTGGTCTTCACTTGTTTAAATAAATTCATTAAATTTTTTACTTTGCTTCTTATAACTTTCAGAAAGACAATTTTAGAGAAAAAATACAACCTTAAAATGATTTTAGGATTTTTAAACACATATGCCTTTTTACCTTTTAAATTCCTTCCTCTTCTTCCCTGACAATTTAAATCAATGTTCAAGTACATTTATTTTTTTTATTGTAAAGAATAATAAATACATTTTAATTTAATTCTTCATTTTAGCTTCTGTTTTTTCAACGAAGAATATTTGTGAAACATTTCTTCAAACTTATCATGATTAAAATTCAAAAAAATTGTTCTGGCAAATCTAGAAAATCTGTAGAATCAAATTTAAATCTTATTTCAAAGTCTTTTGAATTTCTTTTAAAATGTTTGGTTTGGAAAATCTAGAAGAAATAACGATTTGTCTTTGTTAGAAATATAGCTTGGTCCAATTTGTTATATATTCTAACAAAGTGTAGATTGCATTTTGACCTATTTAAAACATGTCATCAAAATTATAAAATTAATCTTAATCAGGAAAAATTACTAATGATGTTCCATAAATTATTTTTTTAATTTTTTCAAAAAGATTCAAATTAGCTAGTATTTGTCTTCTTTTTTTTCGGTTCAATTTTGAATTTTAAAGAGTCGAAATTGAAAATAAACTATGTTTCAAAATTTAATTGTCATTTTTTTTCATGTTTTCTCCTCTTTTAAACCGTTCAATTAAGTGTAAATATCATTCATTATTAATAATAACATAGAGTTAAAGGTAAATTGAGCAAATTGGCTATTTCCGGCAATTTATTTAAGTGTGTATCAAACTGGTAGCCCTTCGCATTAATCAGTACCCAAGAAGTAGTTCTTGGTTTCAAAAAGGTTGGTGACCCCTGGCGTAGTGGGTAGAGCAGCCTGCCAGAAACCTGAGGGTTGCAGGTTCGCTCCCCGCCTCTTGACATCCAAATCGCTGCCGTTGTGTCCTTGGGCAGGACACTTCACCCTTAATAATAATAACAATAATACCTGGGATTTATATAGTGCTTTTCTAAGTACCCAAAGTCGCTTTACATGTAGAACCCATCATTCATTCACACCTGGTGATGGTAAGCTACTTTCATAGCCACAGCTGCCCTGGGGTAGACTGACGGAAGCGTGGCTGCAATTTGCACCAACGGCCCCTCCGACCACCTACCATCATTCAATTCACCGGTGTGAGCGGCACCGGGGGCAAGGGTGAAGTGTCCCGCCCAAGGACACAACGGCAGCGATTTTTTTTTTGGATGGTAAGAGGCGGGGAGCGAACCTGCAACCCTCAGGTTTCTGGCAGGTTGCTCTACCCACTACGCCATGCCCCCGGTGCCGCTCACACTGGTGAATGAATGATAGGTGGTGGTCGGAGGGGCCGTAGGCGCAAACTGGCAGCCTCGCTTCCGTCAGTCTACCCCAGGGCAGCTGTGGCTACAAATGTAGCTTACCACCACCAGGTGTGAATGAATGGTGGGTTCCCACTTCTCTGTGAGCGCTTTGAGTATCTAATAATAGAAAAGCGCGATATAAAATCTAATCCATTATTATTATTATAAGGGATCTAACAAATAGGAAGGGAGACATATATATTTTATTGAACAATTGGACACATAAACAGCATATATGACAATATGCAAACAAAGTGAGGCACTTCCAATATATCGCAGTATTACATATATTCACTGGGTTGAGCTATCAACATCTTTCTATAAACAAAAACTAAGTTACAGAAAGTAAAGTAAGAGACAATACACAAAGATTAAAAATAGACAAATGCCAAAAAATAATAATAAAATAAAAAACACTGAGTTTATTGCAGGCCTGGGCAATTATTTTGACTCGGGGGGCCAGATTTAGAGAAACAAATGCGTCTGGGGGCCGGTATATCTATTTTTAGGAACACTAATACAAAACCTCACAATAATGTCTGATTGAATGCTAAAAAGTTATGACAGACCGCGTTAAAAAACGGAATTCCATCCATCCATTTTCTACCGCCAAAGTGTAAAAGGCAGCATGTGTGATGGTATGGGGGTGTATTAGTGGCCAAGACATGGGTAACTTACACATCTGTGAAGGCGCCATTAATGCTGAAAGGTACATACAGCTTTTGGAGCAACATATGTTGTTATCATGGACGCCCCTGCTTATTTCAGCAAGACAATGCCAAGCCACGTGTTACATCAACGTGGCTTCATAGTAAAAGAGTGCGGGTACTAGACTGGCCTGCCTGTAGTCCAGACATTGAAAATGTGTGGCGCATTATGAAGCCTAAAATAGCACAAGGGAGACCCCCGGACTGTTGAACAACTTAAGCTGTACATCAAGCAAGAATGGGAAAGAATTCCACCTGAGAAGCTTCAAAAATGTGTCTCCTCAGTTCCCAAACCTTTACTAAGTGTTGTTAAAAGGAAAGGCCATGTAACACAGTGGTGAACATGCCCTTTCCCACCACTATGGCACGTGTTGCAGCCATGAAATTCTAAGTTAATTATTATTTGCAAAAAAAAAATTAAGTTCACGAGTTTGAACATCAAATATGTTGTCTTTGTAGTGCATTCAACTGAATATGGCTTGAAAAGGATTTGCACATCATTGTATTCTGTTTATATTCACATCTAACACAATTTCCCAACTCATTGTATTGATAATTTGAAATCATTAATCCAACGGAAAGAGAGAGAAGCGGGTTTGTAATTGGCACCGTGGCAATGCAGTACTAGCTCCTAACCGATAGGTGGCGACATCCAGCGTCTGCGTGTGTTTGCTTGCCATTGATGTAGAACAAAAGAAGAGGGGATTCCAAGCAGTGAAGACTGTCCTCCGCGAGGGTGAGTGAGGCTGTTGTCGCTACGTTCACTTTCTACTACTTAGGCGCAGTTAAACATCCATTCTGGCTTCATTTTAATCTACACTAAGTGCTCGAGAAGGTATCATATTGTTAACGTATCGCCTGCTTAGATTCGTAAGTCGAGGGAAAAAAAGGAGCTGCGAAGTAGGAGAGCGCGGTAATCGCCATTTTGTGCATTGAACAACTGAAGGTAGGTGATACAACATCATAATACTGCACACTGCTTCTTTCTACACCACGACAATTGACTTATTCATTCAATCTTCTTTTTCAGGGGGGTTTATTTGTGTCGAACATGGCGGAAGCAGACCGGCCGGGAAAGCTGTTTATCGGCGGGCTGAACATCGAGACCACGGAGAAGGCCCTCGAGCAGTACTTCGGCAAATATGGCAGGATTTCCGAACGTAAGTTTAACAACCCTACTATTTTTACACTCTATGAACACATAATATTTACAAAGAAATCAATTACACTTGCATAATATTCTTTTGTCCTGGAAAGAAACGATGACTGAAGTGCACGTGGAATAGTTCATGGATGGAAGAGACAGCCATTTTGTTATTTGCTTCTCATTTGCCATGTTTTTTTTTACAGTATGATGACAAAAACTAGATGTATCAATAGAAATTTATTTTCCACATTAACCAGAGTATTGTGTTTATTATACAGTGTTGGGATTAACGCACTTTTTGTGTCTTTTTACGCATTAAAATCAATCAATGTTTACTTATATAGCCCTAATCACGAGTGTCTCAAAGGGCTGCACAAGCCACAACGACATCCTCTGCTCAGATCCCACATCAGGGCAAGGAAAAACTCAACCCAATGGGATGACAATGAGAAACCTTGGAGAGGACCGGTGCAATGGACGTCGAGTGGATCTAGCATAATAGTGTGAGAGTCCAGTCCGTAGTGGATCTAACATAATAGTGAGAGTCCAGTCCATAGTGGATCTAACATAATAGTGAGAGTCCAGTCCATAGTGGATCTAACATAATAGTGAGAGTCCAGTCCATAGTGGATCTAACATAATAGTGAGAGAGTCTAGTCCATAGTGGATCTTACATAATAGTGTGAAAGTCCAGTCTATAGTGGATCTAACATAATAGTGAGAGTCCAGTCCATAGTGGATCTAACATAATAGTGAGAGAGTCCAGTCCATAGTGGATCTAACATAATAGTGTGAAAGTCCAGTCCATAGTGGATCTAACATAATATTGCGAGAGTCCAGTCCATAGTGGATCTAACATAATAGTGTGAGAGTCCAGTCCATAGTGGATCTAACATAATAGTGTGAGAGTCCAGTCCATAGTGGATCTAACATAATAGTGAGAGAGTCCAGTCCATAGTGGATCTAACATAATAGTGAGAGAGTCCAGTCCATAGTGGATCTAACATAATAGTGTGAGAGTCCAGTCCATAGTGGATCTAACATAATAGTGTGAGAGTCCAGTCCATAGTGGATCTAACATAATAGTGAGAGAGCCCAGTCCATAGTGGATCTAACATAATAGTGAGAGAGTCCAGTCCATAGTGGATCTAACATAATAGTGTGAGAGTCCAGTCCATAGTGGATCTAACATAATTGTGAGAGTCCAGTCCATAGTGGATCTAACATAATTGTGAGAGTCCAGTCCATAGTGGATCTAACATAATAGTGAGAGTCCAGTCCATAGTGGATCTAACATAATAGTGTGAGAGTCCAGTCCATAGTGGATCTAACATAATAGTGTGAGAGTCCAGTCCATAGTGGATCTAACATAATAGTGTAAGAGTCCAGTCCATAGTGGATCTAACATAATAGTGTGAGAGTCCAGTCCATAGTGGATCTAACATAATAGTGAGAGAGTCCAGTCCATAGTGGATCTAACATAATAGTGTGAGAGTCCAGTCCATAGTGGATCTAACATAATAGTGTGAGAGTCCAGTCCATAGTGGATCTAACATAATAGTGAGAGAGCCCAGTCCATAGTGGATCTAACATAATAGTGAGAGAGTCCAGTCCATAGTGGATCTAACATAATAGTGTGAGAGTCCAGTCCATAGTGGATCTAACATAATTGTGAGAGTCCAGTCCATAGTGGATCTAACATAATTGTGAGAGTCCAGTCCATAGTGGATCTAACATAATAGTGAGAGTCCAGTCCATAGTGGATCTAACATAATAGTGTGAGAGTCCAGTCCATAGTGGATCTAACATAATAGTGTGAGAGTCCAGTCCATAGTGGATCTAACATAATAGTGTAAGAGTCCAGTCCATAGTGGATCTAACATAATAGTGTGAGAGTTCAGTCCATAGTGGATCTAACATAATAGTGTGAGAGTCCAGTCCATAGTGGATCTAACATAATAGTGAGAGTCCAGTCCATAGTGGATCTAACATAATAGTGAGAGTCAAGTCCATAGTGGATCTAACATAACAGTGTGAGAGTCCAGTCCATAGTGGATCTAACATAATTGCGAGAGTCCAGTCCATAGTGGATCTAACATAATTGCGAGAGACCAGTCCATAGTGGATCTAATGTAATAGTGAGAGACCAGTCCATAGTGGGGTCAGCAGGAGACCCATCCCGAGGGGAGACAGGTCAGCAGCGCAGAGACGTCCCCAACCGATGCACAGATGAGTGGTCCACCCTGGGTCCCGACCCTGGACAGCCAGCGCTTCAGCCGTGGCCACCGAATCTGTGCCCCGTTTTTACACTTTTGTACTGAAATAAATTCACCTACAACTTATTAAATAAAAACATAGAAAAAAATACAGGCAACGGTAAAGTTTAGATCCATGAAGGAAAGAAGAAAGTGAATGAATGTTTAAAACTGAATACATTTACATATGCATAAACATTTGTTTTCTTTTGTTATTTTTTAATGAATTAACGTTTATGACACCCGTTTTCCAAAACAATATAGAATGTGAGCTATAACAGGATAATGCATACATTTAACATTTGTTTTCAAAACGCCTACAAAAAATGGGGACCCCAAAAATTTCCTGTGGGACGCGATTTTTATGACCTGATGGGGTCCCTGGGACATGAAGATTCCTAGCGCCAACACTGATTATAGTTATCTTTTGTACAATGTTTTCTACCCCGAAACGTCCATTTTGAGTACACAAAAAATGTTGCTGTTGGTGGTTTGAAGGGAAAAAAAGTTTCCTATAAAAGCAGTGCTTTGAGGTTTATGTAACAAATATCGACAATGATGATTGGCAACAACACGTTATTGCTTTGTGAAACTTAAATGTGCAACATGTGATTTGTGTAACCTGTTTTTTCATTTCCTTTTTACAGTTATTTTGATGAAAGACCATGAAACTAACAAGTCGAGGTGCTTTGCGTTTGTGACGTACGAGAACCCATCCGATGCAAAGGACGCGGCACGGGAGATGAATGGAAAGGTACATCATTTGTACCGTACACAAGCCATCTATAAGAAAAAGTAATCTAGATTTTTAGTATGGTGTTGTCATTTTGTTTCTGCCATCTCCCTCCATAGTCTCTTGATGGAAAGTCTATTAAAGTGGAGCAAGCAACCAAACCTCAGTTTCAGTCCGGGGGTAGACGAGGGCCACCCATGCGCAGTCGTGGTCCACCTAGAGGCATGCGCGGGTCCAGGGGGGGTATGAGAGGTAAAAGAAAGTCCCATTAAAGAGTGATTAATTTCCCTTGGTCTTACCCTTGATGTGTAAGTGCATTTGCTGTGCTTGCAGACTACTATGACGACGGTGGAGAACCCTACTTTAAAGGGATGAAGCGAGGACCTCCTATGCGCAATGGAGGTCCCCCAGCCAAAATGAGCAGACGTACGTCCCCTACCCACCCACAATTTCCTTTTTGAAATGATTTTTTTTAGACAACATTTTAACTTCTGGTGATTTTTCAGCCTCCATGTCAAGGGACAGGGACCCCTATGGCCCACCTCCTCGCAGAGACTCCATGATGTCCAGGAGGGATGACTATCCTTCACCCAGAGATGACCACTACAGCTCAAAAGACAGGTAGGGCCATCAAATATTTTACTACAGTAATATTTGCTCCTGCTGTTACTGGTATGATACAAATTATTATCCTGAATTCTAAATATTTTGTACAGCTACTCGAGTCGAGAGTATAGCTCAAGAGATTCACGGGACTATGGACCTCCTCCCAGAGATTATTCATACCGTGACTACCCCAGTTCCAGAGATGACTATGGCTCAATGTCAAGAGGCTACAGGTAGGAGTTTTAGTGCATATAAAAGCTTGGTACAAACGCCACATTTTTACCACCAAGTAACAAATGTGCCTCTTGCAGTGACCGTGATGGCTATAGTGGAGGCAGAGATTCCAGAAGCTACACGGACCGCCCAAGTGGTGGTGGGGGCGGCTCATACCGAGATTCTTTTGATGGTTACGGTAAGATATTTCCACACAGGTAAAATGCCCCAAAAAAGGACTGAAGAGGAGCTGCAAAATAACAAACCTTCATTCCCAACAAAGAACAACCAAAGGGAAAACTACCTTTCAGTCAACTTGTCAAAGTGTTATGCTCAGTTTTCAGAACTAGTTCAAGAATTGGTATCCCAAATCCTATTACCACTATTTGCCTCAAAGTAAATAAATGTGCCGCAATAATTTTGCAGATTAGCTAATATGGCCAGTGTTGACTACCATAAGGAACCATCAAAAGTCCTTGGAAGCGTCTACAGAACAGAATAAGCTCTCCCTCAAGGAGTTTCCTTCACAAATAACCACCAAACTTGGATCACTAAAAGGAAAAGTGGCCTCAGAAATCAATGACAGGATGAAGCAGATAACATTGGTCAAGTCCATGTACCTGGATGTTTAGCAGCCCTAAGTATTTGCCACAAATTGTTGAATTTCAGAGCATCATCACCAGCAAAAGATGGGACATGTACACATGGCCATCTGTTGAATTGCTTGGCACACAATTCAATGTATTGACAAAGAATGAGCACCAAACGCTGCAAGAACAAAAGCAATTTGTCACATTGAACCTGACCCGTTGACCCTGCAGGTAACTCTCGCAGCGGCCCACCTTCACGGGGCCCGCCACCGTCCTTTGGTGGGGGCGGCGGAAGCGGTCGTTACGATGACTATGGCAGCAGTTCCCGAGATGGCTATGGCGGCCGTGACAGTTACAACAACAGTCGGAGTGACCCGTATCCACCTCCCAGAGGCGAGCGAATGGGTAGGCAAGAGAGGGGCCCCGGTCCCCCGGTTGAGAGAGGATACCCTCCTCGCGATTCGTACAGCTCAAGCCGCGGAGGACCGCGTGGCAGCCGTGGAGGCCACCGAGCTGACAGAGGCATGGCTCGCAGCAGATACTAAAATGGACATGGAAGTCTACATGTTAATCTTCGTGCACCCTTCAACGTGTTGTGGGAGCAGTTTATCAAACAAGCCACCATGTCTAAATCTGTGAAGTTTAGGTTTAAATTGTGTCTTTTGACTTTTTTATTTTTTATCTGTATTTAGCTTATTCATACAACAGTACAGTTACCCAGTGCTTTTGTACATTCAGTTATTTTTAAAACCTGCAATGCCCTCTAAGTCTGGCTTTTCCTACTCCAATAAAGCTGTTAGTTGTACCCTGACCACTGAGCATCAATAGTCCAAGAAGACAAGACCTCATGATTGTTGCCAAGTGAAATATCTCGTTGAACAAGTTTTCTGTCACGTTAAGTTGCTGCGTCTCTGGTCTGGAGCCTGAGTTAAAAGTCAAATGTGCTTTCCACTCGTCACTTCTGTGTTAGGCGAATGTCACTGTCAAAATGTTCCAATGTAGTTCACCCGGAAATGGACCCGTCTTCCTAGAGCCATTCGCTGGCACGCAACGACAATACCAAAGGCAACAGCAGCCAAATGCAAGCTTCTATCCTACAAGAACCCATAGTCAACAGCTGGTAAGCAAAGCAAACCTCTTTGTTTCTCATCTGTAAACTGACTTTGTCCTGTATTGCAATCGTCACTCAGTTCAAGACAACTTTTTTCTCAAAGGACTTAAAGAAGGAAGTCCCCTCTAACATTCCTTTTCAGTCTAGCTAAGTGTGAAAACCGCAAAAAAAACCTCCAAGGCAAGACCTTTTACTCCTTGCACATAATCAAAATGTAACAATTTTGCCGGCTGAGCCCAGAAGAAGAGATCATTTTGCCCTACCTCCTTGTCTAATCTAAGTATGCAGCTTTGGTATCTTGTTATACACCATAGTCAAAACTACTACTAAGACCTTTTTGTCAATGTAAAATTAAAAGGAAAGACGAACATCCATTCTCAGTCTGAAAACATTTTCCTCAAGCATGTCAGCGCAAACAAAGGAGACCTCTGGAAGCTGCCGCCATAGCAAGCACCCAACTGGAAACAATCATTCGAGCAAAATGGACCAAGGACTAAGAAAATCGTCTTTAAATGTTTCATGAATACAAAGCAAACGGTGTGGTGGTAAACGTGTGTTCTCATTACAGGATGAACACTCTTCAAGGGAATCTTTCTTTCAGCCAATCCAAAGATTGTACTTGGGGTTTTCAGACATGTGGACCAATCAGGATCACATCCCAGCTTGTGCAGGTATTTGGAATGACGATATTTCAATCATGTAGAAAAGTATTGGTATGAATGATTGGAGCAAAAACATTTCAATATTAATGTAAAAAAAGTATTGCTCTGGGATCTGTCTGCACTGACTTGTAAGCAGTTGTTTTGAATGCCTGTTGTCCTTAAGGGTCTGCCACAGGTGAGAGACAGCTGGTTGAAAGACTTCTGGCAAAGGGGAGGAGAACAGGCGGAGGATTTTCTCAGTGGTTTTCAATAAATACCAAAAAACGGGTTTGTAAAGTTTCTTGTCCTCAAAGACTTGGAAGAACTGCCTGCATGTTTTCATAAACTTTCTTTTAATGTGCAGTCGAACATGAGCGCCGTGTAGATTTTCCCAACTTTGGTAAAAGATGTGTAATACAAAGGCGTAGTTAAGGATTCCAAAGACAAAACAAGCTCACTGTTGGGATAAAATTGTAAGTTGCTTACTTTTCAGTACAAACCTGGTACACTACAAAAAGTCAGTGTTCAAGAACAAGAAAAAAAATACAAAAATGAGGGGTATTTTATTTGAACTAAGCAGTTATCTGCCAATAGAACAAGAAAATTTGGCTTGTCAAGACTTTCCAAAACAAGTAAAATTAGCTAACCTCAATGAACCCAAAAATACCTTCAAATAAGTATATTCTCACTAATAAGTGTACTACTATATGAGTAAGTATTTTCTAGTGTTTCATTGAAAATAAAACGGCAAAGTCCATTTGGCTGTCATCTGTTTTAATTATGAGACACAATTGTGTCAGTCATGATTTTTTTTTTCATGCTTGAAATAAGAAATTATTACTTTAAAAAAGTAGTTTTATACTTGAGTATTGATGACACAGCTTTGCAACACTTGATATTCTACTTTCAAGCATGTTTTACTCAATATAGGTCATAAAACACCACATCTGCGGTCCTCTCCAAGGTTTCTCAGTCATTCACATTGACATCCCGCTGTGTTGTGAGTTTTTCCTTGCCCTTATGTGGGCTCTGAACCGAGGACGTCGTCGTGGCTTGTGCAGCCCTTTGAGACACTTGTGATTTAGGGCTATATAAATAAACATTGATTGATCAAATCTCAGCAACAAGCTGTAATATCTTACTGAGATAATGTAGGCGCAAAACCCTTAAAACAAGTAAAACACTCTATCATAAAATCTGCTTAGTGAGAAGAATTATCTTATTAGACAGAAAATAAGCAAATATCACCCTTATTTGAGATATTTCATCTTAGATTTCACTTTTTGCAGTGTAACATTGTCTTTGTGTTACATGTTTGGGTACAGTTAAGATCACTAAAATGTCAGATTTTACCTCAAAGCAAGAATTCTGCATGTAAAGGTTGCAGGGAATTTGGTATGTTTCTTACTGCTTCTTACAACTGCTGTCAAAACGGCTCAATTTCAATGTAAATAATATATGAAAGACACGGCTGGTGCCTAACTATTAGGTTTACTTTTTTTTTGTAAGCTATATTTTACCTATCGTACCAACTTGTAGTGAACACAGGAGTAATTCCCCCAATTTGGAGAAAGGGTATTGTGCAAGTGTAACATTTGTTATTCAGAAAAGAAGCCCTAACTATAGTGATATGCACCACCTAACACAACATCCAGTGGCCAGCTTGGTCAAATGTGTTAAATTAGTTTCTCTCTGGGTGCATATACATGTCAGCATTATGCCTGCTCTGCATATAGTCTCTAGGGCAGTGTGTTTCAACCTTTTTGAGCCAAGGCACTTTTTTTGCGTAGAAAAAATGCAGAGGCACACCACCAGCAGAAATCATTAAAAAACGAAACTCAGTTGAAAGTAAAAAGTCGTTGTCGCAATTGTTGGATATGACTAAAGCATAACCAAGCATGCATTACTATAGCTCTTGTCTCAAAGTAGGTGTACTGTCACCACCTGTCACATCACACCCTGACTTATTTTGAGTTTGCTGTTTTCCTGTGTGTAGTGTTTTACTTCTTGTCTTGCGATCCTATTTTGTTATTTTCCTGTAGCAGTTTCATGTCTTCCTTTTGAGCGATATTTCCCGCATCTACTTTTTTTTAGCAATCAAGAATATTTAATTTGTCCCGATGTACATTGTGGACGCCGTCTTTGCTCCACAGCAAGTCTTTGCTGTCGTCCAGCATTCTGTTTTTGTTGACTTCGTAGCCAGTTCATAGTTTCGTTCTGCATAGCCTTCCCTAAGCTTTAATGCCTTTTCTTAGTGGCACGGTGGCGCCCACCTTTTGTTTATTTTTGGTTTAAGCAAAGACACCTTTTTACCTGCACGCTGCCTCCCGCTGTTCCGACATCTACAAAGCAATTAGCTACCGGCTGCCACCTACTGATATGGAAGAGCATTACACGGTTACTCTGCCGAGCTCTAGACAGCACCGACACTTAACGACAACATATAATTTGCAGACTATAATTACTGGTTTGAAAAAAATATTTTTAACCCAAATAGGTGAAATTAGATCATCTCCCACGGCACACCAGACTGTATCTCACGGCACAGTGGTTGAAAAACACAGCTCTCCGGGTCACTTGTCACTTTGTACTAAAAATAATGTTTTGACTTATACCAGGGGTGCCCAAACTACCTCGAAGGGCCAAAGGGAAAATGTGCTAATGCAACTAGAACTCAATTGTGTGAGCCTGAAAGAGGTCAGAATATATGTGTATTCAGTTTGAGAAACCACTCTTTAAGCAATTGACTCAGTGGGCCAGAATCGGCCCACGGTGCCCACATTATGCACCACAACTTCATACTCAACCAGTGATTCTCAAACTAGTATGGATACACCAAAGAATTAAGTACTGTTAAGTTTTGTCTATTTTTACAACACAGTGCTACTGTTCAAACTGTGTAATGTTACAATATTTTTGGTCAATATAACCTCTGCCTTGTTTTTAATTACAACTCAGGCATTTTAACGTTGATGACTGTGGCGGTACTTTTGAGAGCAGTGTTTTCTAAGGTGGTAGTTTGAGAACCACTTTACTAAACTGTACCCAAAACCCACATGGTTGCTTATAGCATCAAGTATCTTGGTGAGTGCAGATTGTTTTAGAGTTGCACCTTGTTCCTTACACCACAGCTGTCAAACTCAAGGCCTGTGGGCCAGATCTGGCATGTGAAAACCTGAACAGAACAGGCATCAAAGTACTTCATCTTTCTACCTTTCAGTTGCACATATTTTAAACATTAATATTCCAAACTTAGCTTTGGATTAAAACAAAAATATTGATTTGAAAATGTATATTTCTAGTCTCGTCATCCTCGTCCGGACAGCAGGGTGACACTTTAGTGCGGATGGATCAAAAGAGACGCTGTACTGAACTGAAAGTTACTTCATTACAAGCGAGCGTCATTATACAGGACTGCAGTTCCTGGAGGAGGTCAAGTAAAAAAAAATAAGGCAAACCCATCCATCCATTTTCTACCGCTTGTCCTGGGATTGCAGGGGGTGCTGGAGCCTATCTCAGCTGCATTCGGGTGGAAGGCGGGGTACACCCTGGACAAGTCGCCACCTCATCACCATTTAGTGTTGCCAATCAACCTATCCCCAGGTGCATGTCTTTGGAGGTGGGAGGAAGTCAGAGTACCTGGAGGGAACCCACACAGTCACAGGGAGAACATGCAAACTCCACACACGGGATTGAACTCAGGACTACTCAAAACCACCATAAATATAAATAAATGTGTGTATATATATATATATATATATATATATATAGCTGTAATTCACTGAAATTCAAGTATTTCTTTTATATATATGTATATATATAAAAGAAATACTTGAATTTTAGTCAATCGATATTTATTTAAATAGCCCTAAATCACAAGTGTCTCAAAGGGCTGCACAAGCCACAACGACATCCGCGGTACAGAGCCCACATAAAGGCAAGGAAATACTCACCCCAGTGGGACGTCAATGTGAATGACTGTGAGAAACCTTGGAGAGGACCGCATATGTGGGTAAGCAGCGCAGAGATGTCCGCAACTGATGCACAGGCGAGCGGTCCAGCCCGGGTCCCGACTCTGTGGACAGCCAGCACTTCATCCATGGCCACCGGACCTGTGTCCCCCCTCTCCACAAGAGAGAGGGGGGCATATGAGAAAAGAAAAACGGCAGATCAACTGGTCTAAAAAGGGGGTCTATTTAAAGGCTGGAGATTACAAATGAGTTTTAATTACGGTGAATTACAGCTATAAATATATATATATAGCTGTAATTCACTGAAATTCAAGTATTTCTTGAATATCTCCCTAATTCTGAGGTCTCAAGGTTGTCAAGTATGTATATAAATAAACATTCACCAAATGCAAAACATAGTATGAGTTGATTAATTTGCAAATTGCACACTGTAAAAATGACTTAACAGGACAAAAAAATGCACTGTAAAAACACTTATTTTCCGCAAAATCCATTTTATTTTAGTGTGCGTATACAATATAATCAAATGCCCAGGCGAGTTGTTTTACACTTAAATTGGTATATTTATGAAATGGAAAGGAGTTTGCCACTCCTGCCTTATACCAGTTCCTGACAACAGGCTTGTTGCAACATTTATAGACTGACCATACGTCCTCTTTTCACCGGACATGTCCTCTTTTGCGGGCCTGTCCGGGCAGAGTTTCTTAAATGCCTCAAATGTCCGGCATTTTGAGTTAGGGTTGCGTGTATTTTCAATGTACGTTCAGGGTTAAGAAGGGGTTAAAAACAAAACAAACGGCAGCATTGGTGAGGGAGGGGCAGAGAGAGAGAGAGAGTTATGATAAACGCGCAGGCTCTGCTTTTTATCCATAGATTTATCACATTTAATGTTTTATTATCTATAGCAGGGGTGTCAAAAGTGTGCCCCGGAGGCCATTTGCGGCCCACAGCTAATGTTTTAAAGGCCCACGGCACATTCTAAAAATACTATTCAAATAAACTAAAACAACAAAAGTGAAATAAAAAAGCTTAAAGGTGAAATGTCATTTAGAAAAAGTTGCAATGTTGACTAATAAAACAAAGAATCAAGATCAATGTTATTATGAATTATTGACCTACCCAAGGTTCCCATTACTTCACATCAAATATTTCACTTTGAAAATTATTTTTGGTGGAAGATTTTGCATATTTTGTGTGTTTGCCATTAAAAACATAGTTTTGTTTGACAAAAAAAGGGCGGAAAACAAACTAAAACATTTGGAAATGAGGAATAGATGTGAAGTTGATGTAGACTCCTGAGATTTAAGCGTTAAATATAAAATGTATGTATGCCCTGGCACACCATTATCATCATTTCATGACCCAAGCAAAACACTTTTTACACTTTTATACTGAAATAAATACACCTACAATTTATTCAATAAAAACATAGACAACATAGAATGTGAGATATAACAGGATAATTGTATACGTTTTATCTTTTTTATTTTTTTCAAAACGCTTATATGTGTCCTCTTTTTTGCCATTTCACAATATGCTCAGCCTATGCAACAATATTTTGTGTGAAATGTGCTGAGCTGTCAGATTGTCTTGCATGCAGCTAGTCAGTCACTAGCATGTGTTGTGCAGCCCAGTTGAGCCAGCAGGGGGATGATGAGTTGTGGCATGTAGCAACACAGCCTTCTTCCTTCCTTCCACCACCACCACCACCACCACCACCCCTCCTCTCTGACGCCTCTCGCCCAGCTTCTAGCACAAGTGCGGGCTCGCCACTTGCAAACCCTCACCGGGCGGCCATGAGTGCCTTTTAAGCGGGCGGTGACGGCGCCATGAACCCGGAGGAGCAGACCGTGACGTGGTTGATCTCGCTGGGGGTGCTCGGCTCCCCCAAGAAGAACGTCGCAGACCCGGAGGACTTCCTGAAAGCCTCCCTGAAGGATGGCACCGTCCTGTGCAGGCTGGCGGAGCGGCTGGTGCCAAACTTCTCTGCCAAGGTGAGACTAGTTACTTCTCTGCCAGTTACTTCTCTGCCAGAGTGAGACTAGTTACTTCCCTGCCAAGGTGAGACTAGTTACTTCTCTACCAAGGTGAGACTAGTAACTTCTCTGCCAGGGTTACTTCTCTGCCAAGGTGAGACTAGTTACTTCTCTGCCAGGGTGAGACTAGTTACTTCCCTGCCAAGGTGAGACTAGTTACTTCTCTGCCAGGGTTACTTCTCTGCCAAGGTGAGACTAGTTACTTCTCTGCCAGTTACTTCTCTGCCAGGGTGAGACTTGTTACTTCTCTGCCAGGGTGAGACTAGCTACTTCTCTGCCAGGGTGAGACTAGTTACTTCCCTGCCAGGGTGAGACTAGTTACTTCTCTGCCAAGGTGAGACTAGTTACTTCCCTGCCAGGGTGAGACTAGTTACTTCTCTGCCAGGGTTACTTCTCTGCCAAGGTGAGACTAGTTACTTCTCTGCCAGGGTTACTTCTCTGCCAAGGTGAGACTAGTTACTTCTCTGCCAGGGTTACTTCTCTGCCAAGGTGAGACTAGTTACTTCTCTGCCAGGGTGAGACTAGCTACTTCTCTGCCAGGGTGAGACTAGTTACTTCCCTGCCAGGGTGAGACTAGCTACTTCTCTGCCAGGGTGAGACTAGTTACTTCCCTGCCAGGGTGAGACTAGTTAATTCTCTGCCAAGGTGAGACTAGTTACTTATCTGCCAGGGTTACTTCTCTGCCAAGGTGAGACTAGTTACTTTTCTGCCAGTTACTTCTCTGCCAGGGTGAGACTAGCTACTTCTCTGCCAGGGTGAGACTAGTTACTTCTCTGCCAGGGTGAGACTAGCTACTTCTCTGCCAGGGTGAGACTAGTTACTTCCCTGCCAGGGTGAGACTAGCTACTTCTCTGCCAGGGTGAGACTAGTTACTTCCCTGCCAGGGTGAGACTAGTTACTTCTCTGCCAAGGTGAGACTAGTTACTTATCTGCCAGGGTTACTTCTCTGCCAAGGTGAGACTAGTTACTTCTCTGCCAGGGTGAGACTATCTACTTCTCTGCCAGGGTGAGACTAGTTACTTCTCTGCCAGGGTGAGACTAGTTACTTCTCTGCCAGGGTGAGACTAGTTACTTCCCTGCCAGGGTGAGACTAGTTACTTCCCTGCCAAGGTGAGATGTGTACTAGTCAACCTGAAGGGAGGCTGTGATGTCAACACACACACGCACACAACAACTCCGTGTAGGCCGCGCCTTCTTCTTCACTTCCAAACTAGACTTTGTCGTCTTTCGAACGCGCCGTCACATAGAATATTCACTTTGCAACGTTGCATTTGCTTCTTGAAAGAACATGTTCCGCATTGACGACACACGGCTAGCAAGAAAACAACACCCCGGAAGTCGTACACTTCAAAGGAGTGTGAATTGTTACGTTTATTGACAATTTGTCGATGTAAAACATGCACGTAGATTGAAAAGTGGATAAGAGTTTTTGCAGGGGGAAGGTTCGTCACTTCCTCCTTCGAGTCTCTTCCCGCTGCGGTTTCTTGCATAGACATGTTGTAAGTGTACGCACCATGGCGCGCTACTGCCTACTGGCGCCGACGAGACGCGGGGCCGCCATCTTGGAGTGGTGATCCGCTCCACTCAGTGCAATTCATTTGGCAGGAGCAATGACATTTAATTCATCTGACCTCACTGAATACCAGAAATGTGGACGCGAGTCACATGACTTGGACTCGAGTCAAGAATTTGATGACTTTAGACTCGACTTGACAAAATGTAAAGAGACTTGCAACTCGACTTAGACTTTAACACAGTGGTTCTTAACCTTGTTGGAGGTACCGAACCCCACCAGTTTCATATGCGCATTCACCCAACCCTTCTTTAGTGAAAAATAAAATGTTTTTTTTTTCCAAATTCAAGACAAAGTTATAAGTTTTTGGTAACCCTTTAGTATGGGGAACATATTCTAAGTAACAAAAACTTAATTTAGAGTTATTTGGACACTAGGGGAACATATTCTATGTAACAAAGACTTAATTTAGAGTTATTTGGACACTAGGGGAACATATTCTAAGTAGCAAAGACTTAATTTAGAGTTATTTGGACACTAGGGGAACATATTCTAAGTAACAAAGACTTAATTTAGAGTTATTTGGACACTAGGGGAACATATTCTAAGTAACAAAGACTTAATTTAGAGTTTGGACACTAGGGTAACATATTCTAAGTAACAAAGACTTAATTTAGAGTTATTTGGACACTAGGGGAACATATTCTAAGTAACAAATACTTAATTTAGAGTTATTTGGACACTAGGGGAACATATTCTAAGTAACAAAGACTTAATTTAGAGTTATTTAGACACTAAGGGAACATATTCTAAGTAACAAAGACTTAATTTAGAGTTATTTGGACACTAGGGGAACATATTCTAAGTAACAAAGACTTAATTTAGAGTTATTTGGACACTAGGGGAACATATTCTAAGTAACAAAGACTTAATTTACAGTTATTTGGACCCTAGGGGAACATTCTAAGTAACAAAGACTTAATTTGGAGTTATTTAGACACTAAGGGAACATACTCTAAGTAACAAAGACTTCATTTAGAGTTATTTGGACACTAGGGGAACACATTCTAAGTAACAAAGACTTAATTTAGAGTTATTTGGACACTAGGGGAACATATTCTAAGTAACAAAGACTTAATTTAGAGTTTTTTGGACACTAGGGGAACATATTCTAAATAACAAAGACTTAATTTAGAGTTATTTGGACACTAGGGGAACATATTCTAAGTAACAAAGACTTAATTTAGAGTTATTTGGACACTAGGGGAACATATTCTATGTAACAAAGACTTAATTTAGAGTTATTTGGACACTAGGGGAACATATTCTAAGTAACAAAGACTTAATTTAGAGTTATTTGGACACTAGGGGAACATATGCTAAGTAACAAAGACTTAATTTAGAGTTATTTGGACACTAGGGGAACATATTCTAAGTAACAAAGACTTAATTTAGATTATTTGGACACTAGGGGAACATATTCTAAGTAACAAAGACTTCATTTAGATTATTTGGACACTAGGGGAACATATTCTAAGTAACAAAGACTTAATTTAGAGTTATTTGGACACTAGGGGAACATATTCTAAGTAACAAAGACTAAATTTAGAGTTATTTGGACACTAGGGGAACATTCTAAGTAACAAAGACTTAATTTAGAGTTATTTAGACACTAAGGGAACATATTCTAAGTAACAAAGACTTAATTTAGAGTTATTTGGACACTAGGGGAACATATTCTAAGTAACAAAGACTTAATTTAGAGTTATTTGGACACTAGGGGAACATATTCTATGTAACAAAGACTTAATTTAGAGTTATTTAGACACTAAGGGAACATATTCTAAGTAACAAAGACTAAATTTAGAGTTATTTGGACACTAGGGGAACATATTCTATGTAACAAAGACTTAATTTAGAGTTATTTGGACACTAGGGGAACATATTCTAAGTAACAAAGACTTAATTTAGAGTTATTTGGACACTAGGGGAACATATGCTAAGTAACAAAGACTTAATTTAGAGTTATTTGGACACTAGGGGAACATATTCTAAGTAACAAAGACTTAATTTAGATTATTTGGACACTAGGGGAACATATTCCAAGTAACAAAGACTTCATTTAGATTATTTGGACACTAGGGGAACATATTCTAAGTAACAAAGACTTAATTTAGAGTTATTTGGACACTAGGGGAACATATTCTAAGTAACAAAGACTAAATTTAGAGTTATTTGGACACTAGGGGAACATTCTAAGTAACAAAGACTTAATTTAGAGTTATTTAGACACTAAGGGAACATATTCTAAGTAACAAAGACTTAATTTAGAGTTATTTGGACACTAGGGGAACATATTCTAAGTAACAAAGACTTAATTTAGAGTTATTTGGACACTAGGGGAACATATTCTATGTAACAAAGACTTAATTTAGAGTTATTTAGACACTAAGGGAACATATTCTAAGTAACAAAGACTAAATTTAGAGTTATTTGGACACTCGGGGAACATATTCTAAGTAACAAAGACTTAATTTAGAGTTATTTGGACACTAGGGGAACATATTCTAAGTAACAAAGACTTAATTTAGAGTTATTTAGACACTAAGGGAACATATTCTAAGTAACAAAGACTTAATTTAGAGTTATTTGGACACTAGGGGAACATATTCTAAGTAACAAAGACTTAATTTAGAGTTATTTGGACACTAGGGGAACATATTCTAAGTAACAAAGACTTAATTTACAGTTATTTGGACACTAGGGGAACATTCTAAGTAACAAAGACTTAATTTAGAGTTATTTAGACACTAAGGGAACATATTCTAAGTAACAAAGACTTAATTTAGAGTTATTTGGACACTAGGGGAACATATTCTAAGTAACAAAGACTTAATTTAGAGTTATTTGGACACTAGGGGAACATATTCTAAGTAACAAAGACTTAATTTAGAGTTTTTTGGACACTAGGGGAACATATTCTAAATAACAAAGACTTAATATAGAGTTATTTGGACACTAGGGGAACATATTCTAAGTAACAAAGACTTAATTTAGAGTTATTTGGACACTAGGGGAACATATTCTAGGTAACAAAGACTTAATTTAGAGTTATTTGGACACTAGGGGAACATATGCTAAGTAAAAAAGACTTAATTTAGAGTTATTTGGACACTAGGGGAACATATTCTAAGCAACAAAGACTTAATTTAGAGTTATTCGGACACTAGGGGAACATATTCTAAGCAACAAAGACTTAATTTAGAGTTATTTGGACACTAGGGGAACATATTCTAAGTAACAAAGACTTAATTTAGATTATTTGGACACTAGGGGAACATATTCTAAGTAACAAAGACTTAATTTAGAGTTTTTTGGACACTAAGGGAACATATTCTAAGTAACAAAGACTTAATTTAGAGTTATTTGGACACTAAGGGAACATATTCTAAGTAACAAAGACTTAATTTAGAGTTATTTGGACACTAGGGGAACATATTCTAAGTAACAAATACTTAATTTAGAGTTATTTGGACACTAGGGGAACATATTCTAAGTAACAAAGACTTAATTTAGAGGTATTTGGACACTAAGGGAACATATTCTAAGTAACAAAGACTTAATTTAGAGTTATTTGGACACTAGGGGAACATATTCTAAGTAACAAAGACTTAATTTAGAGTTATTTAGACACTAAGGGAACATATTCTAAGTAACAAAGACTTAATTTAGAGTTATTTAGACACTAGGGGAACATATTCTAAGTAACAAAGACTACATTTAGAGTTATTTGGACACTAGGGGAACATATTCTAAGTAACAAAGACTTAATTTAGATTATTTGGACACTAGGGGAACATATTCTAAGTAACAAAGACTTCATTTAGATTATTTGGACACTAGGGGAACATATTCTAAGTAACAAAGACTTAATTTAGAGTTATTTGGACACTAGGGGAACATATTCTAAGTAACAAAGACTAAATTTAGAGTTATTTGGACACTAGGGGAACATTCTAAGTAACAAAGACTTAATTTAGAGTTATTTAGACACTAAGGGAACATATTCTAAGTAACAAAGACTTAATTTAGAGTTATTTGGACACTAGGGGAACATATTCTAAGTAA
Source organism: Entelurus aequoreus (assembly GCF_033978785.1). Lineage (NCBI taxonomy): Eukaryota > Metazoa > Chordata > Actinopteri > Syngnathiformes > Syngnathidae > Entelurus > Entelurus aequoreus. Next base: position 423,371 of record NC_084734.1, read on the forward strand.
CAAAGACTTAATTTAGAGTTATTTGGACACTAGGGGAACATATTCTATGTAACAAAGACTTAATTTAGAGTTATTTAGACACTAAGGGAACATATTCTAAGTAACAAAGACTAAATTTAGAGTTATTTGGACACTAGGGGAACATATTCTATGTAACAAAGACTTAATTTAGAGTTATTTGGACACTAGGGGAACATATTCTAAGTAACAAAGACTTAATTTAGAGTTATTTGGACACTAGGGGAACATATGCTAAGTAACAAAGACTTAATTTAGAGTTATTTGGACACTAGGGGAACATATTCTAAGTAACAAAGACTTAATTTAGATTATTTGGACACTAGGGGAACATATTCCAAGTAACAAAGACTTCATTTAGATTATTTGGACACTAGGGGAACATATTCTAAGTAACAAAGACTTAATTTAGAGTTATTTGGACACTAGGGGAACATATTCTAAGTAACAAAGACTAAATTTAGAGTTATTTGGACACTAGGGGAACATTCTAAGTAACAAAGACTTAATTTAGAGTTATTTAGACACTAAGGGAACATATTCTAAGTAACAAAGACTTAATTTAGAGTTATTTGGACACTAGGGGAACATATTCTAAGTAACAAAGACTTAATTTAGAGTTATTTGGACACTAGGGGAACATATTCTATGTAACAAAGACTTAATTTAGAGTTATTTAGACACTAAGGGAACATATTCTAAGTAACAAAGACTAAATTTAGAGTTATTTGGACACTAGGGGAACATATTCTAAGTAACAAAGACTTAATTTAGAGTTATTTAGACACTAAGGGAACATATTCTAAGTAACAAAGACTTAATTTAGAGTTATTTGGACACTAGGGGAACATATTCTAAGTAACAAAGACTTAATTTAGAGTTATTTGGACACTAGGGGAACATATTCTAAGTAACAAAGACTTAATTTACAGTTATTTGGACCCTAGGGGAACATTCTAAGTAACAAAGACTTAATTTGGAGTTATTTAGACACTAAGGGAACATACTCTAAGTAACAAAGACTTCATTTAGAGTTATTTGGACACTAGGGGAACACATTCTAAGTAACAAAGACTTAATTTAGAGTTATTTGGACACTAGGGGAACATATTCTAAGTAACAAAGACTTAATTTAGAGTTTTTTGGACACTAGGGGAACATATTCTAAATAACAAAGACTTAATTTAGAGTTATTTGGACACTAGGGGAACATATTCTAAGTAACAAAGACTTAATTTAGAGTTATTTGGACACTAGGGGAACATATTCTATGTAACAAAGACTTAATTTAGAGTTATTTGGACACTAGGGGAACATATTCTAAGTAACAAAGACTTAATTTAGAGTTATTTGGACACTAGGGGAACATATGCTAAGTAACAAAGACTTAATTTAGAGTTATTTGGACACTAGGGGAACATATTCTAAGTAACAAAGACTTAATTTAGATTATTTGGACACTAGGGGAACATATTCTAAGTAACAAAGACTTCATTTAGATTATTTGGACACTAGGGGAACATATTCTAAGTAACAAAGACTTAATTTAGAGTTATTTGGACACTAGGGGAACATATTCTAAGTAACAAAGACTAAATTTAGAGTTATTTGGACACTAGGGGAACATTCTAAGTAACAAAGACTTAATTTAGAGTTATTTAGACACTAAGGGAACATATTCTAAGTAACAAAGACTTAATTTAGAGTTATTTGGACACTAGGGGAACATATTCTAAGTAACAAAGACTTAATTTAGAGTTATTTGGACACTAGGGGAACATATTCTATGTAACAAAGACTTAATTTAGAGTTATTTAGACACTAAGGGAACATATTCTAAGTAACAAAGACTAAATTTAGAGTTATTTGGACACTAGGGGAACATATTCTATGTAACAAAGACTTAATTTAGAGTTATTTGGACACTAGGGGAACATATTCTAAGTAACAAAGACTTAATTTAGAGTTATTTGGACACTAGGGGAACATATGCTAAGTAACAAAGACTTAATTTAGAGTTATTTGGACACTAGGGGAACATATTCTAAGTAACAAAGACTTAATTTAGATTATTTGGACACTAGGGGAACATATTCCAAGTAACAAAGACTTCATTTAGATTATTTGGACACTAGGGGAACATATTCTAAGTAACAAAGACTTAATTTAGAGTTATTTGGACACTAGGGGAACATATTCTAAGTAACAAAGACTAAATTTAGAGTTATTTGGACACTAGGGGAACATTCTAAGTAACAAAGACTTAATTTAGAGTTATTTAGACACTAAGGGAACATATTCTAAGTAACAAAGACTTAATTTAGAGTTATTTGGACACTAGGGGAACATATTCTAAGTAACAAAGACTTAATTTAGAGTTATTTGGACACTAGGGGAACATATTCTATGTAACAAAGACTTAATTTAGAGTTATTTAGACACTAAGGGAACATATTCTAAGTAACAAAGACTAAATTTAGAGTTATTTGGACACTCGGGGAACATATTCTAAGTAACAAAGACTTAATTTAGAGTTATTTGGACACTAGGGGAACATATTCTAAGTAACAAAGACTTAATTTAGAGTTATTTAGACACTAAGGGAACATATTCTAAGTAACAAAGACTTAATTTAGAGTTATTTGGACACTAGGGGAACATATTCTAAGTAACAAAGACTTAATTTAGAGTTATTTGGACACTAGGGGAACATATTCTAAGTAACAAAGACTTAATTTACAGTTATTTGGACACTAGGGGAACATTCTAAGTAACAAAGACTTAATTTAGAGTTATTTAGACACTAAGGGAACATATTCTAAGTAACAAAGACTTAATTTAGAGTTATTTGGACACTAGGGGAACATATTCTAAGTAACAAAGACTTAATTTAGAGTTATTTGGACACTAGGGGAACATATTCTAAGTAACAAAGACTTAATTTAGAGTTTTTTGGACACTAGGGGAACATATTCTAAATAACAAAGACTTAATATAGAGTTATTTGGACACTAGGGGAACATATTCTAAGTAACAAAGACTTAATTTAGAGTTATTTGGACACTAGGGGAACATATTCTAGGTAACAAAGACTTAATTTAGAGTTATTTGGACACTAGGGGAACATATGCTAAGTAAAAAAGACTTAATTTAGAGTTATTTGGACACTAGGGGAACATATTCTAAGCAACAAAGACTTAATTTAGAGTTATTCGGACACTAGGGGAACATATTCTAAGCAACAAAGACTTAATTTAGAGTTATTTGGACACTAGGGGAACATATTCTAAGTAACAAAGACTTAATTTAGATTATTTGGACACTAGGGGAACATATTCTAAGTAACAAAGACTTAATTTAGAGTTTTTTGGACACTAAGGGAACATATTCTAAGTAACAAAGACTTAATTTAGAGTTATTTGGACACTAAGGGAACATATTCTAAGTAACAAAGACTTAATTTAGAGTTATTTGGACACTAGGGGAACATATTCTAAGTAACAAATACTTAATTTAGAGTTATTTGGACACTAGGGGAACATATTCTAAGTAACAAAGACTTAATTTAGAGGTATTTGGACACTAAGGGAACATATTCTAAGTAACAAAGACTTAATTTAGAGTTATTTGGACACTAGGGGAACATATTCTAAGTAACAAAGACTTAATTTAGAGTTATTTAGACACTAAGGGAACATATTCTAAGTAACAAAGACTTAATTTAGAGTTATTTAGACACTAGGGGAACATATTCTAAGTAACAAAGACTACATTTAGAGTTATTTGGACACTAGGGGAACATATTCTAAGTAACAAAGACTTAATTTAGATTATTTGGACACTAGGGGAACATATTCTAAGTAACAAAGACTTCATTTAGATTATTTGGACACTAGGGGAACATATTCTAAGTAACAAAGACTTAATTTAGAGTTATTTGGACACTAGGGGAACATATTCTAAGTAACAAAGACTAAATTTAGAGTTATTTGGACACTAGGGGAACATTCTAAGTAACAAAGACTTAATTTAGAGTTATTTAGACACTAAGGGAACATATTCTAAGTAACAAAGACTTAATTTAGAGTTATTTGGACACTAGGGGAACATATTCTAAGTAACAAAGACTTAATTTAGAGTTATTTGGACACTAGGGGAACATATTCTATGTAACAAAGACTTAATTTAGAGTTATTTAGACACTAAGGGAACATATTCTAAGTAACAAAGACTTAATTTAGAGTTATTTGGACACTAGGGGAACATATTCTATGTAACAAAGACTTAATTTAGAGTTATTTGGACACTAGGGGAACATATTCTAAGTAACAAAGACTTAATTTAGAGTTATTTGGACACTAGGGGAACATATGCTAAGTAACAAAGACTTAATTTAGAGTTATTTGGACACTAGGGGAACATATTCTAAGTAACAAAGACTTAATTTAGAGTTTTTTGGACACTAGGGGAACATATTCCAAGTAACAAAGACTTCATTTAGATTATTTGGACACTAGGGGAACATATGCTAAGTAACAAAGACTTAATTTAGAGTTATTTGGACACTAGGGGAACATATTCTAAGTAACAAAGACTTAATTTAGATTATTTGGACACTAGGGGAACATATTCCAAGTAACAAAGACTTCATTTAGATTATTTGGACACTAGGGGAACATATTCTAAGTAACAAAGACTTAATTTAGAGTTATTTGGACACTAGGGGAACATATTCTAAGTAACAAAGACTAAATTTAGAGTTATTTGGACACTAGGGGAACATTCTAAGTAACAAAGACTTAATTTAGAGTTATTTAGACACTAAGGGAACATATTCTAAGTAACAAAGACTTAATTTAGAGTTATTTGGACACTAGGGGAACATATTCTAAGTAACAAAGACTTAATTTAGAGTTATTTGGACACTAGGGGAACATATTCTATGTAACAAAGACTTAATTTAGAGTTATTTAGACACTAAGGGAACATATTCTAAGTAACAAAGACTAAATTTAGAGTTATTTGGACACTCGGGGAACATATTCTAAGTAACAAAGACTTAATTTAGAGTTATTTGGACACTAGGGGAACATATTCTAAGTAACAAAGACTTAATTTAGAGTTATTTAGACACTAAGGGAACATATTCTAAGTAACAAAGACTTAATTTAGAGTTATTTGGACACTAGGGGAACATATTCTAAGTAACAAAGACTTAATTTAGAGTTATTTGGACACTAGGGGAACATATTCTAAGTAACAAAGACTTAATTTACAGTTATTTGGACACTAGGGGAACATTCTAAGTAACAAAGACTTAATTTAGAGTTATTTAGACACTAAGGGAACATATTCTAAGTAACAAAGACTTAATTTAGAGTTATTTGGACACTAGGGGAACATATTCTAAGTAACAAAGACTTAATTTAGAGTTATTTGGACACTAGGGGAACATATTCTAAGTAACAAAGACTTAATTTAGAGTTTTTTGGACACTAGGGGAACATATTCTAAATAACAAAGACTTAATATAGAGTTATTTGGACACTAGGGGAACATATTCTAAGTAACAAAGACTTAATTTAGAGTTATTTGGACACTAGGGGAACATATTCTAGGTAACAAAGACTTAATTTAGAGTTATTTGGACACTAGGGGAACATATGCTAAGTAAAAAAGACTTAATTTAGAGTTATTTGGACACTAGGGGAACATATTCTAAGCAACAAAGACTTAATTTAGAGTTATTCGGACACTAGGGGAACATATTCTAAGCAACAAAGACTTAATTTAGAGTTATTTGGACACTAGGGGAACATATTCTAAGTAACAAAGACTTAATTTAGATTATTTGGACACTAGGGGAACATATTCTAAGTAACAAAGACTTAATTTAGAGTTTTTTGGACACTAAGGGAACATATTCTAAGTAACAAAGACTTAATTTAGAGTTATTTGGACACTAAGGGAACATATTCTAAGTAACAAAGACTTAATTTAGAGTTATTTGGACACTAGGGGAACATATTCTAAGTAACAAATACTTAATTTAGAGTTATTTGGACACTAGGGGAACATATTCTAAGTAACAAAGACTTAATTTAGAGGTATTTGGACACTAAGGGAACATATTCTAAGTAACAAAGACTTAATTTAGAGTTATTTGGACACTAGGGGAACATATTCTAAGTAACAAAGACTTAATTTAGAGTTATTTAGACACTAAGGGAACATATTCTAAGTAACAAAGACTTAATTTAGAGTTATTTAGACACTAGGGGAACATATTCTAAGTAACAAAGACTACATTTAGAGTTATTTGGACACTAGGGGAACATATTCTAAGTAACAAAGACTAAATTTAGAGTTATTTGGACACTAGGGGAACATATTCTAAGTAACAAAGACTTAATTTAGAGTTATTTGGACACGAGGGGAACGTATTCTAAGTAATAAAGACTTAATTTAGAGTTATTTGGACACTAGGGGAACATAACCTAAGTAACAAAGATTTGATTTAGAGTTATCTGGACACTAGGGGAACATATTCTAAGTAACAAAGACTTAATTTAGAGTTTTTTGGACACTAGGGGAACATATTCTAAGCAACAAAGACTAAATTTAGAGTTTTTTGGACACTAGGGGAACATATTCTAAGTAACAAAGACTTAATTTAGAGTTATTTGGACACTAGGGGAACATATTCTAAGTAACAAAGACTTAATTTAGAGTTTTTTGGACACTAGGGGAACATTGTAAGTAACAAAGACTTATTTTAGAGTTATTTAGACACTAAGGGAACATATTCTAAGTAACAAAGACTTAATTTAGAGTTATTTAGACACTAAGGGAACATATTCTAAGTAACAAAGACTACATTTAGAGTTATTTGGACACTAGGGGAACATATTCTAAGTAACAAAGACTACATTATGAGTTATTTGGACACTAGGGGAACATATTCTAAGTAACAAAGACTTAATTTAGAGTTTTTTGGACACTAGAGGAACATATTCTAAGCAACAAAGACTTAATTTAGAGTTATTTGGACACTAGGGGAACATATTCTAAGTAACAAAGACTTAATTTAGATTATTTGGACACTAGGGGAACATATTCTAAGTAACAAAGACTTAATTTAGAGTTATTTGGACACTAGGGGAACATTCTATGTAACAAATACTTAATTTAGAGTTATTTAGACACTAGGGGAACATATTCTAAGTAACAAAGACTTAATTTAGAGTTATTTTCAGGGTTAGGGCCAGGGTTAGAGGATTAGGGTTATAATAAGGCCATGCTGAATAAGGCATTAATAAGTACTTAATAATGACTAGTTAAGAGCCAATATGTTACTATTTTGCATGTTAATAAGCAACTAATTAATGGTGAATATGTTCCCCATACTAAAGTGTTACCATGTTTTTTTTACTGGTGCACAAAATGAAGCGTGCATGAACATCACCTTGTTCAAACAACAAAACCAACACAGTGCATAAACTCACAACAAATGACACACCTGCAAATCAGTGTGACTTCTGCTGTTGTCGTATCCGTAATACGTCGATAGGGAGAAGTTTGTATTTACACGATGAGTCGGGTGTGTCTTGACCTCCGCCGAACCCCTGAGCCCGACTCACCGAACCCCTAGGGTTCCATCCAACCCAGGTTAAGAACCACTGCATGGAGCGCTACTGCCTACTGGCGCTGACGAGACGCGGGGCCGCCATCTTGGAGTGGTGATCCGCTCCACTCAGTGCAATTCATTTGGCAGGAGCAATGACATTTAATTCATCTTACTTCACTGAATACCACTGATTTTCACCCGCTTTTTTGTTATACATGTAGCTAGGGCTGTGCGATATGGCCTTTTATTAATATCTCAATATGTTTAGGCCATATCGCGATACACCATATATATCTGGATATTTTGCCTTAGTCTTGAATGAACACTTGATGCATATAATCACAACAGTATGATGATTCTATGTGTCTACATTCAAACATTATTCCTCATACTGCATTAATATATGCTACTTTTAAACTTTCATGCAGAGAGCGAAATCACAACTAAAAGTGTATTTATGAAACGGTTATTAATTAGATGTTGACATGCGGAGTTTCAAGCACTCCTCATTCTCTAGCAGGTGACTTTTCAAATGATGCTACAAATTAGCAGTAATGCTACTTTTTGTATCAATGCTTTCCCCCCACACTTGACATATTACGCTTGTCTGTTCGACATTTTCCCGCTTGAAGCCAAACCACCGCCAGACGATGGACCCCCTGCTGTTTTTCTTGGGAATTAATTCTTCCTTCATTTGTTACCAGATTCACACCTTCTTTCTCTCGTATTAGCACTCGCACCTCTCCGCTAGCATCACAGCTAACGTTACCCATGCTGCTACCTCTCTGCTCCGCGAGGGCGTATGACGTATGTGACGTATGTAAGAAGGTGCGCTTGTTTTATGTCTCTGTGAGAAGGAGAGACAAGAAAGAGTGAGAAACAGCTGTAGTGTAATGCCTGCAGCTAAAAACAACTGCGTGAGAACGTATACTCCAATATGACCATATAGTCATTTTCTACAACGCACAGAGACAAACCCGCGATATATCCAGTATATCGATATATATCGCCCAGCCCTACGTGTAGCTATGATAAAGGACACATGTTTTATTATTCATAGTTTGCTTAACAATCAGAATATTCTTATATGCTATAAGTCAGTGTTTTTCAACCTTTTTTGAGCCAAGGCACATTTTTTGTGTTGAGAAAATGCGGAGGCACACCACCAGCAGAAATCATTAAAAAACGAAACTCAGTTGACAGTAAAAAGTTGTTGTCGCAATTGTTGGATATGACTTTAAAGCATAACCAAGCATGCATCACTATAGCTCTTGTCTCAAAGTAGGTGTACTGTCACCACCTGTCACATCACACCCTGACTTATTTGGACTTTTTTGCTCTTTTCCTTTGTGTAGTGTTTTACTTCTTGTCTTGCGCTCCTATTTTGGTGGCTTTTTCTCTTTATTTGGTATTTTCCTGTAGCAGTTTCATGTCTTCCTTTGAGCGATTTTTCCCGCATCTACTTTGTTTTAGCAATCAAGAATATTTCAGTTGTTTTTATCCTTCTTTGCGGGGACGTTGTTGATTGTCATGTCATGTTCGGATGTACTTTGTGGACGCCGTCTTTGCTCCACAGTAAGTCTTTGCTGTCGTCCAGCATTCTGTTTTTGTTTACTTTGTAGCCAGTTCAGTTTTAGCTTCGTTCTGCATAGCCTTCCCTAAGCTTCAATGCCTTTTCTTAGGGGCACTCACCTTTTGTTTATTTTTAGTTTAAGCATTAGACACCTTTTTACCTGCACGCTGACTCCCGCTGTTTCCGACATCTACAAAGCAGTTAGCTACCTGCTGCCACCTACTGACATGGAAGAATATTACACGGTTACTCTGCCGAGCTCTAGACAGCACCGACACTCAACAACAACACATCATTTGCAGACTATAATTACTGCTTTGAAAAAAATATTTTTAACCCAAATAGGTGAAACTAGATAATCTCTCACGGCACACCAGACTGTATTTCACGGCACACCAGTGTGCCGCAGCACAGTGGTTGAAAAACACTGCTATAAATCACCAGACGTCCGAGATCAAAACTGGGAATATAATCCCAGAGAAAGGGGTAAAAAACGGTCATCTATTTTTAAGTCAAGTCAACTGTCAGTTTAGCATCTTTGTTTTCTACCTGTCAACTGTCAGTTTAGCATCTTTGTTTTCTACCTGTCAACTGTCAGTTTAGCATCTTTGTTTTCTACCTGTCAACTGTCAGTTTAGCATCTCTGTTTTCTACCTGTCAACTGTCAGTTTAGCATCTTTGTTTTCTACCCGTCAACTGTCAGTTTAGCATCTTTGTTTTCTACCTGTCAACTGTCAGTTTAGCATCTTTGTTTTCTACCTGTCAACTGTCAGTTTAGCATCTTTGTTTTCTACCTGTCAACTGTCAGTTTAGCATCTTTGTTTTCTACCTGTCAACTGTCAATTTAGCATCTTTGTTTTCTACCCGTCAACTGTCAGTTTAGCATCTTTGTTTTCTACCTGTCAACTGTCAGTTTAGCATCTTTGTTTTCTACCTGTCAACTGTCAGTTTAGCATCTTTGTTTTCTACCTGTCAACTGTCAGTTTAGCATCTTTGTTTTCTACCTGTCAACTGTCAGTTTAGCATCTTTGTTTTCTACCTGTCAACTGTCAGTTTAGCATCTTTGTTTTCTACCTGTCAACTGTCAGTTTAGCATCTTTGTTTTCTACCTGTCAACTGTCAGTTTAGCATCTTTGTTTTCTACCTGTCAACTGTCAGTTTAGCATCTTTGTTTTCTACCTGTCAACTGTCAGTTTAGCATCTTTGTTTTCTACCTGTCAACTGTCAGTTTATCATCTTTGTTTTCTACCTGTCAACTGTCAATTTAGCATCTTTGTTTTCTACCTGTCAACTGTCAATTTAGCATCTTTGTGTTCTACCTGTCAACTGTCAGTTTAGCATCTTTGTTTTCTACCTGTCAACTGTCAATTTAGCATCTTTGTTTTCTACCTGTCAACTGTCAGTTTAGCATCTTTGTTTTCTACCTGTCAACTGTCAGTTTAGCATCTTTGTTTTCTACCTGTCAACTGTCAGTTTAGCATCTTTGTTTTCTACCTGTCAACTGTCAGTTTAGCATCTTTGTTTTCTACCTGTCAACTGTCAGTTTAGCATCTTTGTTTTCTACCTGTCAACTGTCAGTTTAGCATCTTTGTTTTCTACCTGTCAACTGTCAGTTTATCATCTTTGTTTTCTACCTGTCAACTGTCAATTTAGCATCTTTGTTTTCTACCTGTCAACTGTCAATTTAGCATCTTTGTGTTCTACCTGTCAACTGTCAGTTTAGCATCTTTGTTTTCTACCTGTCAACTGTCAATTTAGCATCTTTGTTTTCTACCTGTCAACTGTCAGTTTAGCATCTTTGTTTTCTACCTGTCAACTGTCAGTTTATCATCTTTGTTTTCTACCTGTCAACTGTCAATTTAGCATCTTTGTTTTCTACCTGTCAATTTAGCATCTTTGTGTTCTACCTGTCAACTGTCAGTTTAGCATCTTTGTTTTCTACCTGTCAACTGTCAATTTAGCATCTTTGTTTTCTACCTGTCAACTGTCAGTTTAGCATCTTTGTTTTCTACCTGTCAACTGTCAATTTAGCATCTTTGTTTTCTACCTGTCAACTGTCAATTTAGCATCTTTGTTTTCTACCTGTAAACTGTCAGTTTAGCATCTTTGTTTTCTACCTGTCAACTGTCAATTTAGCATCTTTGTTTTCTACCTGTCAACTGTCAGTTTAGCATCTTTGTTTTCTACCTGTCAACTGTCAGTTTAGCATCTTTGTTTTCTACCTGTAAACTGTCAGTTTAGCATCTTTGTTTTCTACCTGTCAACTGTCAATATAGCATCTTTGTTTTCTACCTGTCAACTGTCAATTTAGCATCTTTGTTTTCTACCTGTCAACTGTCAGTTTAGCATCTTTGTTTTCTACCTGTCAACTGTCAGTTTAGCATCTTTGTTTTCTACCTGTCAACTGTCAGTTTAGGCTGCTCGCCGGCTCCTCATCACCACTTCAAGATGGCGGCCCAATTTCTCGCGTCACAGCAGCCAATGCTGCGTCTTACTTATAACATGTCTATGGTTTCTTGCCTGGTAAAGATGGCGTCAAAACAGGAAGTGCATGACGACCATACAGGAAATCGGTGTTTTTTAAGCGTGTCTTCGGAATTGTGGTCTACATTTCTCTTTTTTTCCAAGCACGGTTTCGTAATTAGTTACAAAGACGCACATCTTGCCATTTTATAGCGGGACATTTCGCGCGGGATTCCGACGCATTTGAACGCTAACGTCAGTGTTTTAGTTTGAAAGTCTTACACACAGGCGGATGTTTGGGTCCGACAATGCTAACTTTGCGCTTCAGTAATCGTTTATGTTTCCACGAAGGGGACGCAGACAAGCTCCATATTTCATCAACTGGCGTTACAATAACCGGACTTTAAAGACCAACGAGTTCACCCAAATGCTGCCGGGGGCCATTAGGGAGCGTGTAAAAAGTGTCCTCACACACATTTGTATTCTTGTGTGTGTTTGTGCTCTCAGTACTGCTCGGATCCCCGAAGCGAAGCTGACTGCATCGGAAACATTCGGGAGTTTTTACGAGGATGTTCGTCCTTGAAAGTGGAGGTAAGTTTCTATGCACTTTTTTAAAATGTTTTATATCTCCGGGACTTAGTTGCCTTTTGTTGTTGTTTCACTCCACGTCCATGTGTAGCAGACACAAATACACAAGGCGACATTTCTTTTATTTATTTATTTTTATTTATTTACCTCCTTCATTGATGTGCATTTTTGATCAATAGACAATTAAACTTTAGCAACAGAACACATATTTACACACTTATGCTTGAGAAGGAAGAGGATGAAGAATATCTTATATTTCCTGCCCCCTTCAACATAATAAGTACCGTATTTTTCGGACTATAAGTGGCAGTTTTTTTCATAGTTTGGCCGGGGGGTGCGACTTATACTCAGGTGCGACTTATGTGTGAAATGATGAACACATTAGCGTAAAATATCAAATAATATTATTGATCTCATTCACGTAAGAGACTAGACGTATAAGATTTAATGGGAAGTAGCAATTGTTTGGTAAACGTATAGCATGTTCTATATGTTATAGTTATTTGAATGACTCTTACCATAATATGTTACGTTAACATACCAGTTGGTTATTTATGCCTCATATAACGTACACTTATTCAGCCTGTTGTTCACTATTCTTTAGACATTTTAAATTGCCTTTCAAATGTCTATTCTTGGTGTTGGCTTTTATCAAATAAATTCCCCCCAAAAATGCGACTTATACTCCAGTGCGACATAGATATGTTTTTTTTCCTTCTTTATTATGCATTTTCGGCCGGTGCGACTTATACTCTGGTGCAACTTATACTCCGAAAAATACGGTACTTCATGGATAGCCCAGGGGCCGTACTTATCAAGCTTCTTAGAGTGCCATTTTACACTTAAGTCCTGGGGCCGTACTTATCAAGCTTCTCAGAATTACTCCTAAGAAGTCTGCTAAGAGTTGACTTAAGAGTAAATAAATTCTTCGCTGAAAGCTGCACTTAAAAGTTAGTTATCAAGCGTCTTACTCACACTTTCAGCGAAGTGTAGGACTGAATCTTAAGTGTCACACTCAGAGCTGAATTACGACATTACTATGTGCCGTAAATGGAATTTTAGGTGACGTCATTTCTGTGTCCATAGAAATGACCAATCACGGAAGGGAATCCGTTGTCTAAGAATAAAGAAATATCTTGGACATATTTAAGTGGACAATGGGAGTGTATATTTTGACAATAAACAACAAAATAATACAAAACAAACTAGTCCCCGCCGGCACTCACGCTACCGCTCCCTCTCTTCTGTCGCCCACACACTCACTGACGTCACTCACCTCACGGCCACACACATACGCTACTGTCATAACATTTTCTTTCCAATTCATTAATTAGGCAACTAATTTGAAACTGGTGTGGGTGGCTCTATATATACTAGCCCACTGCAGACACATGCAGAAATCAACATGGAATCGAAAAGTATTAAATCTGTGACAAAAATAATACCCGCTCTGTCCAAACGATACCGTTTGATCAGCTGCTCGTCATCAAACAAATCCAGAACATCGTTCCGCTCCCTGAATGTTCGCGCACGTCTCTCTCGCCTCAGTGCCATCCCCTGCTGGCAACTCCTAACCACTTAAGACACCTCTGAAGGTCTCTTAAATATCGTGGAGAGTAGGAGTGATTCTTAGACTTAAGAACGTTGATAAAAAGCTTTTATTCTTAAGTTTGAGAGTAGGACTAAATTTCGCAAATTCTCAGGACTTAAGTGTAAAATGGCACTCTAAGAAGATTGATAAGTACGGCCCCTAAAAATTTGCGAAATTTAGTCCTACTCTCAAACTTAAGAATAAAAGCTTTTTATCAACGTTCTTAAGTCTAAGAACCACTCCTACTCTCCACGATATTTAAGAGACCTTCAGAGGTGTCTTAAGTGGTTAGGAGTTGCCAGCAGGGGATGGCACTGAGGCGACAGAGACGTGCGCGAACATTCAGGGAGCGGAACGATGTTCTGGATTTGTTTGATGACGAGCAGCTGATCAAACGATATCGTTTAGACCAGGGGTCGGCAACCCAAAATGTTGAAAGAGCCATATTGGACCAAAAATACAAAAACAAATCTGTCTGGAGCCGCAAAAAATTAAAAGCCATATTAAATGTGTCATGAGATGTACATTTAATTAAGAGGACTTAAAGGAAACTAAATGAGCTCAAATATAGCTACAAATGAGGCATAATGATGCAATATGTACATATAGCTAGCCTAAATAGCATGTTAGCATCGATTAGCTTGCAGTCATGCAGTGACCAAATATGTCTGATTAGCACTCCACACAAGTCAATAACATCAACAAAACTCACCTTTGTGCACTCATGCACAACGTTAAAAGTGTGGTGGACAAAATGAGACAGAAAAAGAAGTGGCATAAAACACGTCCTAGAAAGTCGGAGAAAGTTATACATGTAAACAAACTATACGGTGAGTTCAAGGACCGCCAAAATAGCAATGAGCAAATTCAGAGCCAGGAGTATCTCTTAAGCAACTAATACAATAATATATATTAAATAATAATACATTAACATAAAAAAAGTAAGGCAAATTGAGCCACAATAACTTAACAGCACCATAGGCTCAGTAGGCAGAGATTACAAAGGAAAATAACAAGTTAGCCCTTACGCAAACCATCAACTGATAGGTGTGGGCTGCACCTGGGAACACACTGATTGGTGTTTCTATGCATGCGTGAGTGTGTGTGTGTGTGTGTGTGTGTGTGTGTGTGTGTGTGTGTGTGTGTGTGTCTATGAGGCTGCAGTGTGTTAATAAATTATACCCACACGATGTACATTTGACAGTGATTCATAGCAGGGAAGCTAACATCAGCCTACGGTCACAGCCAAAATATCTACTAACATTACTTACCGCCATGTGCTTCCTCAAATTTGACGTTGAGTTCATGTAAGCTGAAATGTCCACTTGTTTGGGGAGACACATATGACAACGCATTACATAACTGTTTTTTTTTGCTTGTCTGAAGCGTGAACATGGATTTGATGTGAGGCCAGGGGTGTTCTTCCTCTTCTGGTTGACGCGAAGCGTTCGTTGTTGTCTCTGCCATTGTTGTTGTTGTTGTTGTTGTTGTTTGCCGCTGAAACTTTATGTGCAGTTAATCATGTGACCGCCTGGCTCTGTTTGATTGGTGAAAGGGAGTCAAACGTCACCAGTGGCTGCGTTTGATTGGTGAAACGCAGGCATGCGATAGATCCGACTTTGAAGGTCTGTCTGACAAAGCAAAACAAACAAAGCGTCACCTTGACGTAGGAAGTCAAGGTGAGGTCGGCGGCTAGCGCGGCTAGCGCGGCTAGCGCTCCAACAAAGTCCTCCTGGTTGTGTTGCTGTAGTCCGCTGCTAATACACCGATCCCACCTACAACTGTCTTCTTTGCAGCCTTCATTGTTCATTAAACAAATTGCAAAAGATGTCCAGAATACTGTGGAATTATGAAATGAAAACAGAGCTTTTTGTATAGGATTCTACGGGGTACCATAACTTCCGTTACTCTGACTTCGTCACGCGCATACGTCATCATACTGCGACGTTTCAGCCGGATATTTCCCGGGAAGTTTTAAAAGTCACTTTATAAGTTAACCCGGCCGTATTGGCATGTGTTGCAATGTTAAGATTTCATCATTGATATATAAACTATCAGACTGCGTGGTCGGTAGTAGTAGGTTTCAGTAGGCCTTTAAATGTAACGGAGTAAATGTAGCGCGTTACTACCCACCTCTGCATGTCTGTAACTTTACTAGCTCCTGTAGTTTCACATAAGCCGAAACAAGTGTTAAATAATTGTAAAACTTCTGTGTATTTCACTGACTTGGTTGAGACTGCTGACAGAGCACAGCATATCATAGCAACACCAGGAGCCACCCGATTGGACGCTCAGTTGCTACAGTCAAGGATGTTTTTTTTGTTACCGGTTACGTTAAGATTCTGGACTAATAATAAGGCTATCTGGTTTTTTTTTTTTTTTTATGCAAAAGACTGTCATAATTATGACAGCCCATCACATTGTGTTCATGTGCCGCCGCTACACGTAAACAAAGACACTATCGGCATGGAACAATCACAAATAAGGAAGCAACGCCACACCGAAGTTTGTATCAGCAATATTTCCTCCTAGTTCCTCGAAATCAGGCACACTAATATGAGTTGTTGTCAACCTGATAAGAACACGCTTTGCTCAGCTGTCCAGTAATCCACCCACCAATTATAATCCACTCGGAGTAGTGAAAATTAGAGATGTCCGATATTATCGGCCGATATATGCGTTAAAATGTAATATCGGAAATTATCGGTATCGTTTTTTTTATTATCGGTATCGTTTTTTTTGTTGTTGTTTTTTTTTTAAATAAATTAAATCCACATAAAAAACACAAGATACACTTACAATTAGTGCACCAACCCAAAAAACCTCCCTCCCCCATTCACACTCATTCACACAAAAGGGTTGTTTCTTTCTGTTATTAATATTCTGCTTCCTACATTATATATCAATATATATCAATACAGTCTGCAAGGGATACAGTCCGTAAGCACACATGATTGTGCGTGCTGCTGCTCCACTAATAGTACTAACCTTTAACAGTTAATTTTACTCATTTTCATTAATTACTAGTTTCTATGTAACTGTTTTTATATTGTTGTTCTTTTTTATTCAAGAAAATGTTTTTAATTTATTTATCTTATTTTACTAATTTTTAAAAAAAGTACCTTATCTTCACCATACCTGGTTGTCCAAATTAGGCATAATAATGTGTTAATTCCACGACTGCATATATCGGTTGATATCGGTATCGGTAATTAAAGAGTTGGACAAAATCGGAATATCGGATATCGGCAAAAAGCCATTATCGCACATCCCTAGTGAAAATGTTAGTCTTTTTATTTATATAATGCTTACAACACAGACACAAATACATCAGTAGCTGTCGACACTCAATATGGCTTCCGGTCCGCCATTCAAATATGTCTGTGTGCAACATAAACACAAATAACTATTCCTATTGTTCCCACCTAACATGCTAATTGATTGTATTGACTTTAGGGCTGCAACTAACGATTCATTTGATAATCGAATAATCTGTCGATTATTACTTCGATTAATCGATTAATAATCGGATAAAATAGACAAACTACATTTCTATCCTTTCCAGTATTTTATTGAATTTTATTATATTGTTGTACTTTCTTTTTTATTCAAGAAAATGTTTTTAATTGATTTATCTTATTTTACAAATTTTTAAAAAAAGTACCTTATCTTCACCATACCTGGTTGTCCAAATTAGGCATAATAATGTGTTAATTCCACGACTGCATATATCGGTTGATATCGGTATCGGTAATTAAAGAGTTTCACAATATCGGATATCGGCAAAAAGCCATTATCGGACATCCCTAGTGAAAATGTTAGTCTTTTTATTTATATAATGCTTACAACACAGACACAAATACATCAGTAGCTGTCGACACTCAATATGGCTTCCGGTCCGCCATTCAAATATGTCTGTGTGCAACATAAACACAAATAACTGTTCCTATTGTTCCCACCTAACATGCTAATTGATTGTATTGACTTTAGGGCTGCAACTAACGATTAATTTGATAATCGAATAATCTGTCGATTATTACTTCGATTAATCGATTAATAATCGGATAAAATAGACAAACTACATTTCTATCCTTTCCAGTATTTTATTGAATTTTATTATATTGTTGTACTTTCTTTTTTATTCAAGAAAATGTTTTTAATTGATTTATCTTATTTTACAAATTTTAAAAAAAAGTACCTTATCTTCACCATACCTGGTTGTCCAAATTAGGCATAATAATGTGTTGATTCCACGACTGCATATATCGGTTGATATCGGTATCGGTTGATATCGGTATCGGTAATTAAAGAGTTGGACAATATCGGATATCGGCAAAAAGCCATTATCAGACATCCCTAGTGAAAATGTTAGTATTTTTATTTATATAATGCTTACAACACAGACACAAATACATCAGTAGCTGTCGACACTCAATATGGCTTCCGGTCCGCCATTCAAATATGTCTGTGTGCAACATAAACACAAATAACTATTCCTATTGTTCCCACCTAACATGCTAATTGATTGTATTGACTTTAGGGCTGCAACTAACGATTCATTTGATAATCGATTAATCTGTCGATTATTACTTCGATTGATCGATTAATAATCGGATAAAATAGACAAACTACATTTCTATCCTTTCCAGTATTTTATTGAATTTTATTATATTGTTGTACTTTCTTTTTTATTCAAGAAAATGTTTTTAATTTATTTATCTTATTTTACAAATTTTTAAAAAAAGTACCTTATCTTCACCATACCTGGTTGTCCAAATTAGGCATAATAATGTGTTAATTCCACGACTGCATATATCGGTTGATATCGGTATCGGTATCGGTAATTAAAGAGTTGGACAAAATCGGAATATCGGATATCGGCAAAAAGCCATTATCGGACATCCCTAGTGAAAATGTTAGTCTTTTTATTTATATAATGCTTACAACACAGACACAAATACATCAGTAGCTGTCGACACTCAATATGGCTTCCGGTCCGCCATTCAAATATGTCTGTGTGCAACATAAACACAAATAACTGTTCCTATTGTTCCCACCTAACATGCTAATTGCTTGTATTGACTTTAGGGCTGCAACTAACGATTAATTTGGTAATCGATTAATCTGTCGATTATTACTTCGATTAATCGATTAATAATCGGATACAATTGACAAACTACATTTCTATCCTTTCCAGTATTTTATTGAAAAAAACAGCATACTGGCACCATACTTATTTTGATTATTGTTTCTCAGCTGTTTGTACATGTTGCCGTTTATAAATAAAGGTTTATTTAAATAAATAAATAAATAAATAAAATAAATAAAATAAAATAAAAAAGCCTCTGTGCATGCGCATAGCATAGATCCAACGAATCGATGACTAAATTAATCGGCAACTATTTTTATAATCGATTTTAATCGATTTAATCGATTAGTTGTTGCAGCCCTAATTGACTTATATGTTATGTTTGATATGAGTTATGTCAAAGATGTGTGCTCTGCACATGAAACACATACATAAATACTATTATCATTTTTTAAAATTACTTTATTTCTATGATTTTAAATGTTGCTAAAGGGACAAGCGGTAAGAAATGGGTAGATGGACATACTGCGTGTAATTGTAATGAGTAGGGTGGTCCCCATACCAATATTTTGGTACCGGTACCAAAATGTATTTCGAGACTTATTTAAATAAAGGGGACCACAACATTTTTTTGTTATTGTCTTTATTGTAACAAAACATTTTAGTGTACATGAAACATATGTTTATTATTGTCATTTAGTCCTTAAATCAAATAGTGAACATACTAGACAACTTGTCTTTTAGTAGGAAGTAAACAAACAAAGACTCCTAATTAGTCTGCAGTAACATATTGTGTCATTTATACACCTATTATTTTGTACACATGAGGGACAAACTGTAAAAATTGATTATTAATCTACTTGTTCATTTACTGTTAATATCTGCTTATTTTCTGTTTGAACATGTTCTATCTACACTTCTGTTCAAATGTAATAATCACTTATTCTTCTCTTCTTTGATACTTGACATTAGTTTTGGATGATACCACACATTTAGGTATGGATCATGTCGATACCAAATAGTTCATACATTGGTCATATTCAAAGTCCTCATGTGTCCAGGGACATATTTACTGACTTTATAAACATAATATGAATTTTTTTTTTTAAATAAAAAAAGATTTTGTGATGCTAAAAAATATCAATGCAATTATAGTAGTATCGACGAGATACGCTCTTGTACTTGGTATCATTACAGTGGATGTCAGGTGTAGATCCACCGATGGCATTTGTTTACATTCAGGCGCTAGCTTTTGATAGCAGTGACGCAGGTGAGCTATTGTATCCTCCTACGGTGTGTAGTGAAGCATGTTTAGCTATTCCTCGTCCTCCAGTGATAATGATACTTGTATGAAACTTACCTTATTTGTCGCCATTAGATTAGTGATTTAGAAGTAGCTAAAACACTGTGGATGGGTGTTAGCTGTCTTAAAGCAGCTCTTCCTGAGGGTGTTTCAGTGTTATAACTTCACCTTTATCTTGACTTTTTACACCAAAATGCATCCGTTCTCCCTTTTCTGTCTACACACTGTGTCTGCTTGTAAGTACTCTGTGTGTGTGCGCTGCCCAACATGCTCCCCTGCTCGTAAGACCAGCAATGTCACCACGTGACGACGCGCCGTCATGCCCGTTTAAAAAAAAAAAAAAAGATAAATTGTGAACCAGTACTTTTCAAATAGAGTATAGTACCGTTTTGGATTGATTAGTACCATGCTACTATACTAGTAGTGGTATACCGTACAACCCTAGTAATGAGTGATGGTCTTTACAAGAAGATGACATAACTGCACTGCACACATAGTTGACTTGTTTAAGACTTAAAAAACAGCCGTTGATAAAAAAAACCAAACTTCCCTGCTGTGAGATGTTACATGATGTTGCTGGTGCGCAACCTCTTGCGCTAAAAGAAATGCCAATAAAAATTAAATTTTTTCCACATCTTTATTTACACAAATTACATAGTACCGATAAGACTACCGATTAATACCAGTATCGATCAAAATATCGATATTGGTATGGATAAAATCCTAACCAAATACATGCCTAGTCAAGAGTAGCGGGGCAGTAGGAAATATTGGACTTTAAACTCACTAGGTCCTTCCTCAAAACACTTTGCATTCACACGCTTGTGGGTCAGAAAGTGTTTATCAGCAAAAATGCATTTGTTGAAATATGATTTTGATATAACTCATCCTTACCTCTTGAACACTGTCAATAATGTACAACATGTAGTTGAATGCTTCTCAATTATTTTATGTTAAGCCCCCCCTAGGAAGAAGAAGCCCCCCCACCCCCCCCACATAGTATAATTTGTCTATAGAATGATACACCTCTGCATAACTTTGTATCATTATTAACCGACTGCACAGTTCCTGTCTTCACAATAAAAGTTTAGCTTCTTCCTGCCTGCGCTAACAAAATAAGAGTTTCAAAAAACTAGCGCACACGAGCTAGCAAGCTAGGGAGTTTGCCGCCAAGGTATTTCTTGTAAAGTGCATAAAAAGGATGATGGACAAACTTTCATGTGGTATTGGACAGAATGGAGGACTTGTTTTTCCCTCCATTTGAAAATGTGGACGTTATCATCACTACTGTCTGATTCCAATCTATGCAAGTTATTTTATTTTATTTTATTTTATTTTGTGTTTTTCTCCTCCATTTGAAAATGTGTATGTTATCTTCACTACTGTCTGATTCCAATCAAGGCAAGTTATTTGTGTTTTATTTTATTTATTTATTTATTATTTTATTTTATTTTGTGTTTTCTCCTCCATTTGAAAAGGTGGAAGTTGTCATCACTACTGTCTGATTCCAATCAATGCAAGTTATTTGTGTTTTGTTATATTTTATTTTGTGTTTTATTTTATTTATTAATTTTTAATTTTTTTATTTTATTTTATTTTATTTTATTTTGTGTTTTCCCCTCCATTTGAAAATGTGGACGTTATCATCACTACTGTCTGATTCCAATCAATGCAAGTTATTTGTGTTTTGTTATATTTTATTTTGTGTTTTATTTAATTTATTAATTTTTTATTTTTTTATTTTATTTTATTTTATTTTATTTTGTGTTTTCCCCTCCATTTGAAAATGTGGACGTTATCATCACTACTGTCTGATTCCAATCAATGCAAGTTATTTGTGTTTTATTTTTATTTATTTATTATTTTATTTTATTTTATTTTATTTTGTGTTTTTCTCCTCCATTTGAAAATGTGGAAGTTATCATCACTACTGTCTGATTCCAATCAATGCAAGTTATTTGTGTTTTATTATATTTTATTTTGTGTTTTATTTTATTAATACATTTTTTATTTTTTTATTTAATTTAATTTAATTTAATTTAATTTTATTTTGTGTTTTTCTCCTCCATTTGAAAATGTGGACGTTATCATCACTACTGTCTGATTCCAATCAATGCAAGTTATTTGTGTTTTATTTTAATTTAATTTTGTGTTTTATTTTACTTATTTATTCATTTATTTACTTTTTTAATTTCATTTAATTTAATTTTTAATTTTTTTGTCTTTTTCTGCTCCATTTGAAAATGTGGAGGTATCATCACTACTGTCTGATTCCAATCAATGCAAGTTATTTGTGTTTTATTTTATTTTGTGTTTTATTTTATTTATTTTTTTATTTTTTTATTTTAAAAAATTAACTTATTTTATTTCATTTTATTTTATTTTATTTTATTTTGTGTTTTTCTCCTCCATTGTAAAATGTGTATGTTATCATCACTACTGTCTGATTCCAATCAATACAAGTCATCACAATCACAGCAACTTATATTCTTGTCTTCATGAAAGAAACATGCTTGTATTATCATTAAACACCTTTCACTCTTTCATAAATAAATCAACATAAATGATAAATATGAATGATCCCCTCCACTTGGTACATTGGAAAGCAGCTCACTTGCAGAAAAGGTGTGGCCACCCCTGCTTTAGATGAATAAGAAATAAAAATGAACTTTTTTGATTTGAGCAGATGGCTGCCATGACACAAAGTGGTCTGAGTACTTTCCGGACCTGCTTTATGAACATTTCTGACCAGAACTTTAGCTTCCACTCTCCTGGAGGGAATGTGGAGCAGATGTTGGGAGTGTCCTCGGTCTGGCTGAGGGCCACACTGGACACTAATCCCTCCTTTTTGCCTTGCATCTTTATAAATAATCTGCTCCTGGTCAGGTCTGGAGTCCCATCATGTGGTCGGTGCCAGTGGCAAAGTGCTGGCTCCTCCAAGCCCATAATTAGACCTTCTGAGGCTCTCCAGCCAGCCCACTGATGTCATCATGTCTTCCCCCCCCTCCTCCTCCTCCTCCTCCTCCCCCCCCCCCCCCGCACAAAGAACACAGTCATAGTGTTTTCACTTCTGCACTACAAAGAGGAAGTAGTGCTTGCAAGCTGAAGGCTGAATGAGATGATCTGTTAGTGAGTGCTCACGCTCGGCAAAGTAGAGCTGCTGCCTGTTGGTCAATGTGTCATGTGACCTCTGGCAGTGATGTTTTACTCCTCCTACACGCGTGGAGGAGGTGAGCGATGTACGACTATTGTCAACACAACAAAATGAATGATGCGCCGAGGACTTTGATCTAGGCTGCTAGTCTGTTCTATTGATTTACTCTTAATTAACATCCGCCATCTGTGTGTGTGTGTGTGTGTCAGTCAATATGCCGCTTTGGGTATGGTGCAGGTATACTACAAGAGCAGTGAAGTTGTCACGTTGTGTAAATGGTAAATAAAAAGAGAATACAACAAATCCTTTTCAACAAGATATTTCATGTTCACACTGTGCAAATAATCATGAAGTTAGAGTTTAATGGCAGCAACACATTGCAAAAAAAAAAGCATTGTTACCAGTGTGTTACATGGCCTTTCCTTTGAACAACACTCAGTAAAGGTTTGGGAAGTGAGGAGACACATTTTGGAAGTGCAATTCTTTCCCGTTCTTGCTTGATGTACAGCTTAAGTTGTTCAACAGTCTCATATTTTAGCCTGCACACATTTGCAATGTCTGGACTACAGGCAGGCCAGTCTAGTACCCGCACTCTTTTACTATGACTGTTGTAACACATGGCTTGGCGTCGTCTTGCTGAAATAAGCAGGGGCGTCCATGATAACGTTGCTTGGATGATACACTTACAAATAGTGCACCAACCCAAAAAACCTCCCTCCCCCATTTACACTCATTCACACAAAAGGGTTGTTTCTTTCTGTTATTAATATTCTGCTTCCTACATTATATATCAATATATATCAATACAGTCTGCAAGGGATACAGTCCGTAAGCACACATGATTGTGCGTGCTGCTGCTCCACTAATAATACTAACCTTTAACAGTTAATTTGACAAATTTTCATTAATTACTAGTTTCTATGTAACTGTTTTTATATTGTTGTACTTTCTTTTTTATTCAAGAAAATGTTTTTAATTTATTTATCTTATTTTATTTTATTCATTTTTAAAAAAAAGTACCTTATCTTCACCATACCTGGTTGTCCAAATTAGGCATAATAATGTGTTAATTCCACGACTGCATATATCGGTTGATATCTGTATCGGTAATTAAAGAGTTGGACAATATCGGCATATCGGATATCGGCAAAAAGCCATTATCGGACATCCCTACTTACAAGTAGCATTATCACTGGAGGGCAAGGAATAAGTAAACATGCTTCACTACACACCGTAGGAGGATACAATACCTCACCGGCGTCACAATGTAAACAAATGCCATGGGTGGATCTACACCTGACATCCACTGTAATGATACCAAGTACAAGAGCGTATCTAGTCGATACTACTATGATTAAATCAATTACATCAATATTTTTTATCGTCACAAAATCTTTTTTCCTTTTTAAAAAATTCATATTATGTTTATAAAGTCAGTAAATATGTCCCTGGACACATGAGGACTTTGAATATGACCAATGTATGATCCTGTAACTACTTGGTATCAGATCCATACCTAAATTTGGGAACTGAGGAGACACATTTTTGAAGTGCAATTATTTCCCATTCTTGCTTGATGTACAGCTTAAGTTGTTCAACAGTCTCATATTTTAGCCTGCACACATTTTCAATGTCTGGACTACAGGCAGGCCAGTCTAGTACCCGCACTCTTTTACTATGACTGTTGTAACACATGGCTTGGCATCGTCTTGCTGAAATAAGCAGGGGCGTCCATGATAACGTTGCTTGGATGGCAACATATGTTGTATGTACCTTTCAGCATTAATGGTGCCTTCACAGATGTGTAAGTTACCCATGCCTTGGCCACTAATACACCCCCATACCATCACAGCTTTTACACTTTCACCCTAGAACAGTCCGGATGGTTCTTTTTCCTCTTTGGTCCAGAGGACACGACGTCCACAGATTCCAAAAACAATTTGAAACGTGGACTCGTCAGACCACAGAACACTTTTCCACAGTCCATCTTAGATGAGCTCGGGCCCAGCGAAGCGTTTCTGGGTGTTGTTGATAAATGGCCGTGGCTTTGCGTAGTAGAGTTTGAACTTGCACTTACGGATGTAGCGACCAACTGTAGTTACTGACAGTGGGTTTCTGAAGCGTTCCTGAGCCCTTATGGTGATATCCTTTACACGCTGATGTGGCTTTTTGATGCAGTACCGCCTGAGGGATCCAAGGTGTGTAATATCATGGCTTACGTGCAGTGATTTCTCCACATTCTCTGAACCTTTTGATGATATTACGGAGCGTAGATGGTGAAGTCCCTAAATTCCTTGTTGAGAAATGTTGTTCTTAAACAATTTGCTCAGGCATTTGTTGACAAAGTGGCGACCCTCGCCCCCGTCCTTGTTTGTGAACGACTGAGCATTTCATGGAAGCTGCTTTTACACCCAATCATGGCACCCACCTGTTCCCAATTAGCCTGTTCACCTGTGGGATGTTCCAAACAAGTGTATTGACGAGCATTCCTCAGTCTTTTTTGCCACTCGTGCCAGCTCTTTTGAAACATGTCGCAGGCATCAAATTCCAAAGTAGCTAATATTTGCACAAAATAAGAAAGTTTCTCAGTGTGAACATGAAATATCTTGTCTTTGCCGTCTATTCAATTTAATATAAAGTTGAAAAGGATTTGTTGTATTCTCTTTTTATTTAGCATTTACACAACGTGACAACTTGTACTTTATCCACACACACACACACACACAGACTTTTGACTCAATAATGTCTTGAAAATTTAATTATATTGCATCAAAAATGTAATACAATATTAATCTTAATGTATTATTTGATTATAATTGCATAATAATGACAATAATGAATATACTTTATTCATTTTATGCAAGAACCCCCACGTTCTGCTTTATTGAACTACATTCTTATAACTTGAGTTAGTGCTTTTATTCACCACTAGACTTATGAACATTTTAACAATTTCTCAGAGGATGTGTCTATACTTGCTTTGGAATGAAATGACTTTTCTGCCTGTTAGCAAAATGATTTTATTTGGCGCAAGTGGTTGCCGGTAACTTGCAAAACTAGGTGTACAAAACTGCAAAAATATTGCATTTGCCTACAAAAATGTTGTTTTTTAATGGTATATTTATTCAGAAAGCAAGATGCAAATGCCAATATGACACCCGGGTGGTCACATGACTCCACCTTGGTGTGCATGTGTAAGGATGATGATGATGTAATGGTCTCCACTCTCTGAGCAGCACCAATCTACCTCCCGTATTTAACATGTTTTATTTAAATGTGAAACCAAATACGCTGGAGGAGAGAAGATGGCTGTGTGAGACATCAGCACGCGTGTGTTTGTTGTGCTCAGTGCTTTAATATGTGTGTCCTTAGTAGGGTTGTACGGTATACCAGTACTAGTATACCGGTACCAGTACTAATCAATCAAAAACGGTACTATACTCTGTTTGAAAAGTACCGCTTCCCCATTTTATACATATATATATTTTTTTAATAGGCACGTGGTGACATTGCTGGTTTTACGAGCAGAGGAGCATGTTGGGCAGCGCACACACACAGAGTACTTACAAGCAGACACAGTGTGTGGACAGAAAAGGGAGAATGGACGCATTTTGGTGTAAAAAGTAAAGATAAAGGTGAAGTTATAACACTGAAACACCCTCAGGAAGAGCTGCTTTAAGACACGCGGCTAACATCCATCCACAGTGTTTGAGCTACTTCTAAATCACCAATCCTTGTAAGTAAGTGTCTTACAAGTAGAGATGTCCGATAATATCGGTCTGCCGATATTATCGGCCGATAAATGCGTTAAAATGTAATATCGGAAATTATCGGTATCGTTTTTTTTATTGTCAGTATCGTTTTTTTTATTTTTATTTTTTTTATTTTTATTTTTTTTTTATTAAATCCACATAAAAAACACAAGTTACACTTACAATTAGTGCACCAACCCAAAAAACCTCCCTCCCCCATTCACACTCATTCACACAAAAGGGTTGTTTCTTTCTGTTATTAATATTCTGCTTCCTACATTATATATCAATATATATCAATACAGTCTGCAAGGGATACAGTCCGTAAGCACACATGATTGTGCGTGCTGCTGCTCCACTAATAGTACTAACCTTTAACAGTTAATTTTACTCATTTTCATTCATTACTAGTTTCTATGTAACTGTTTTTATATTGTTGTACTTTCTTTTTTATTCAAGAAGATGTTTATAATTTATTTATCTTATTTTATTAATTAAAAAAAAAAAGGACCTTATCTTCACCATACCTGGTTGTCCAAATTAGGCATAATAATGTGTTAATTCCACAACTGTATATATCAGTATCGGTATCGGTTGATATCGGTATCGGTAATTAAAGAGTTGGACAATATCGGATATCGGCAAAAAGCCATTATCGGACATCCCTAGTTTTATGCCTTTTCTGTCAAAGATAACTTTGTCTTTTATAGTAAAACTGAAATATGCAGTATTTAGTAATTAGAGCCTTAAAAGATCAATAATGCAGGACACCATTGATTTTAATTCTTTCATATTTTTGAGTAATCACAGTGAAAAGTTAAATAAGATCCTACTAAATATATTATGTATACAAAAGGTCCCCCACTCATAAAGTGATCAATTTTTATTAGGTTTTTTTTTTACTTTTAACTAGAGATGTCCGATAATATCGGCCTGCCGATATTATTGGCCGATAAATGCTTTAAAATGTAATATCGGAAATTATCGGTATCGTTTTTTTATTTTTAATTTTTTTTAATTTTTATTAAATCAACATAAAAAACACAAGATACACTTACAATTAGTGCACCAACCCAAAAAACCTCCCTCCCCCATTCACACTCATTCACACAAAAGGGTTGTTTCTTTCTGTTATCAATATTCTGGTTCCTACATTATATATCAATATATATCAATACAGTCTGCAAGGGATACAGTCCGTAAGCACACATGATTGTGCGTGCTGCTGGTCCACTAATAGTACTAACCTTTAACAGTTCATTTGACAAATTTTCATTAATTACTAGTTTCTATGTAACTGTTTTTATATTGTTGTACTTTCTTTTTTATTCAAGAAATTTTTTTTAATTTATTTATCTTATTTTATTTGATTCATTTTTTAAAAAAAGTACCTTATCTTCACCATACCTGGTTGTCCAAATTAGGCATAATAATGTGTTAACTCCACGAC
Organism: Entelurus aequoreus; assembly: GCF_033978785.1. Classification (NCBI taxonomy): domain Eukaryota; kingdom Metazoa; phylum Chordata; class Actinopteri; order Syngnathiformes; family Syngnathidae; genus Entelurus; species Entelurus aequoreus. The sequence continues at coordinate 451,979 of NC_084734.1, forward strand.
TGCATGTATCGGTTGATATCGGTATCGGTTGATATCGGTATCGGTAATTAAAGAGTTGGACAATATCGGCATATCGGATATCGGCAAAAAGCCATTATCGGACATCCCTACTTACAAGTAGCATTATCACTGGAGGGCAAGGAATAAGTAAACATGCCTCACTACACACCGTAGGAGGATACAATAGCTCACCGGCGTCACAATGTAAACAAATGCCATGGGTGGATCTACACCTGACATCCACTGTAATGATACCAAGTACAAGAGCGTATCTAGTCGATACTACTATGATTAAATCAATTACATCAATAATTTTTATCGTCACAAAATCTTTTTTCCTTTTTAAAAAAATCATATTATGTTTATAAAGTCAGTAAATATGTCCCTGGACACATGAGGACTTTGAATATGACCAATGTATGATCCTGTAACTACTTGGTATCAGATCCATACCTAAATGTGTGGTATCATCCAAAACTAATGTCAAGTATCAAAGAAGAGAAGAATAAGTGATTATTACATTTGAACAGAAGTGTAGATAGAACATGTTCAAACAGAAAATAAGCAGATATTAACAGTAAATGAACAAGTAGATTAATAATCCATTTTTACAGTTTGTCCTTCATAATGCGTACAAAATAATAGGGATGATGTTTGATAAGAAATTATCGAGTTCGAGCCTATTATCGAATCCTCTTATCGAACCGATTCCTTATCGAGTCCAGATAGGTTGTTGTATATGGAAAAAAACACACAATATTTGATTTAACAAAAGCTCACTTTTATTATATAAGAAAACAATTTAATCTAATAAATAAATAAATATTGACTGTTACCCCCCCCAAAAAATAAAATAAAATAAATAAATATTGACTGTTGTTATCCAAAGTATATTAAGTGGGATTTTTCATAAAAACAAATATATACAGTAACACAAAAACAAGCTGTCTCTGTGATCACTATAGGTGTATAAATAATAATATAGTGTTAAATAAAATCAGTCCCTTGGGCACAAAACTGAAAATAATACAGCTCTCCAAAAAGTGCACTTCTGCTGCTATTGGAACATAACTGTTTGTTATGATGCTTTGACATTTTTGCACTTTATTTCTTTATTGAAAGAAAATTCTATGAAGAGAACAGTTGTTTGCAAATGTGGTTACAATGCTAACAAATGAAAAGTTAAAGCTAAAAAAAGAAATACACTTTATTGCGTTAACATTATTTCTTTATAGGGGGAAAGATGTTATGAGCTAGGGAATATAACAACTACACTACCCAGCATGCAACGGGAGTGATGAGCATGCGCGGTAGCTCCGAAAAGTGTTGCATGTCGTCACCCGGCAGCTAAGAATGAGCACGCTGTGAAAGGAAACGTCAGGAACTCAGCCAACACGCCTCGTCTGCATTATTTATAATTAGACAGACAACACATCTACAGTGTGATTTTGTTTTGTTTACAAGGAAATAAAAACAAAAGTTAAAAAAGGGAGATATGTTGTGTATATATGTATGTGCTGCGGTTGCTTTAAGAACGTTGCGACAGCTGCCGTAAAGGAGGTGCGTTGCTAGCCTGGTTGCTATGTTTCCGGTTGGTGGTAAAAGTGTTCTTCATGTGTTTGCTCTAATCTCTCAGTAAAGTTATTCATTGGATTATACCTTTTGTTTTGAACTTTATTACACCTTGGAGCACTTTTTCCCGTCCATTGTTTTCCTGCTTTCGCTATCTGCGCCTAATGACTGAGCTACGTGACGCCATTTCTTGTGATGTCTCACGGAGCATTTCTGGTCGGGACGGTAGGGATGATACTCAAAACCGGTTTTCCCGGTTGTTCGATAAGAAAAGAACAGAGTCCTCGGACTCGAATCCCTTTTTAAAAACCGGTACCCGTTATCGAGACCACTATAGTAAAGAAAAAGAGTTGGTTCTATATTCGAATCCCTCGGAACGAATCCCGTCCCGACCAGAAATGCTCCGTAGGACATCACAAGAAATCAGTCACGTAGCTCAGTCATTAGGCGCAGATAGCGAAAGCAGGAAAAAAATGGACGGGAAAAAGTGCTCCAAGGTGTAATAAAGTTCAAAACAAAAGGTATAATCCATCGAATAACTTTACTGGGAGATTTGAGCAGACTACAAACACATGACGAACACTTTTACGACCAACCGGAAACATAGCAACCAGGCTAGCAACGCACCTCCTTTACGGCAGCTGTCGCAACGTTCTTAAAACAACCGCAGCACATACATATATATACAACATATCTCCCTTTTTCAACTTTTGTTTTTCTTTCCTTGTAAACAAAACAAAATCACACTGTAGATGTGTTGTCTGTCTAATTATAAATAATGCAGACGAGGCGTGTTGGCTGAGTTCTTGACGTTTACTTTCACGGGTGACGACATGCAACAACACTTTTCGGGGCTACCGCGCATGCTCGTAACTCCCGTTGCATGCTGGGTAGTGTAGTTGTTATATTCTCTAGCTCATAACATTTTCCCCCCTATAAAGAAATAATGTTAACTCAATAAAGCGTATTTCTTTTTTTAGCTTTAACTTTTCATTTTTTAGCATTGTAACCACATTTGCAAACAACTTTTCTCTTCATAGAACTTTCTTTCAATAAAGAAATAAAGTGAAAAAATGTCAAAGCATCATAACAAACAGTTATGTTCCAATAGCAGCAGAAGTGCACTTTTTGGAGAGTTGTATTATTTCCAGTTTTGTGCCCAAGGGACTGATTTTATTTAACACTATATTATTATTTATACACCTATAGTGATCACAGAGACAGCTTGTTTTTGTGTTACTGTACATGTTTGTTTTTATGAAAAATCCCACTTAATATACTTTGGGTAACAACAGTCAATATTTATTTATTTTATTGTATTTTTTGGGGGGGGGGTAACAGTCAATATTTATTTATTTATTAGATTAAATTGTTTTCTTATATAATAAAAGTGAGCTTTTGTTAAACCAAATATTGTGTGTTTTTTTCCATATACAACAACCTATCTGGACTCGATAAGAGAATCGATAAGGAATCGGTTCGATAAGAGGATTCGATAATAGACTCGAACTCGATAATTTCTTATCAAACATCATCCCTACGGGACGGGATTCGTTCCGAGGGATTCGAATAAAGAACCAACTCTTTTTCTTTACTATAGTGGTCTCGATAACGGGTACCGGTTCTCAAAAAGGGATTCGAGTCCGAGGACTCGGTTCTTTTCTCATCGAACAACCGGGAAAACCGGTTTCGAGTATCATCCCTACAAAATAATAGGTGTATAAATGACACAATATGTTACTGCAGACTAATTAGGAGTCTTTGTTTGTTTACTTACTACTAAAAGACAAGTTGTCTAGTATGTTCACTATTTTATTTAAGGACTAAATGACAATAATAAACATATGTTTCATGTACACTAACATTTTTTGTTCAAATAAAGACAAAAATGACATTTTTTGTGGTCCCATTTATTTAGAAAAGTATCGAAATACATTTTGGTACCGGTACCAAAATATTGGTACGGGGACAAGCCTAGTCCTCGTCATGTGTGGTCCATAGTGTGGTTTGTTATTTGTGTTCAGCCCATTCCAAATGTTCTTTCTTCCTCCGCAGGGGTTTGAACCCGAGTGTTTGTACAGCGGGGAGAACTTCGCCAAAGTCTTGGCCACTTTGCTGGCCGTCAACTTTGCCACACAAGGTAAGATCTCCGCCGTCCTTCCCCGACCTTCCCTCTCTGCTTGGTGGTTTTGCACCATCGATCGCTCCAACAGTTTTTCCACAATTAATCAATTATTCATGTGGGCTGTGTAATTGTCAAAGAAAAAAAAAACCAAGCCATCAAGGGTCACAGTGACTTCTAGGACTTGTTTTGTGGACTATCCATCCTGGAGCACACCGTTGTGAGTGAATAAGAAGACACATGGAGGTACAACGGTCAGCACACCTTCTACACCTGTGATTAGGGGGGGAAACATTTCGGTTCGGTACGTACCTCGGTTTAGAGGTCACGGTTCGGTTCATTTTCAGTACAGTAAGAAGACAACAAAATATAAATTTTTTGGTTATTTATTTACCAAATATGTAAACAATGGCTTTATCCTTTTAACATTGGGAACACTATAATAATTCTGCCCAAGTTAATCAACATTAAACTGCCTCAAGTTGTTGCTCAGATTAAATAAAATGACAAAACTTTTCTTCTACATATAAAAAGTGCAACATTCAACAGTTTCAAGTCAACTCATCATGCTTAATTTATGACAGCATTTGGGAAGCCTGTAGTTGATTTATTATGTAAATCAGGGGTCACCAACGCGGTGCCCGCGGGCACCAGGTAGCCCGTAAGTACCAGGGGCCGTACTTATCAAGCTTCTTAGAATTACTCCTAAGAAGTCTGCTAAGAGTTGACTTAAGAGTAAATAAATTCTTCGCTGAAAGCTGCACTTAAAAGTTAGTTATCAAGCGTCTTACTCACACTTTCAGCGAAGTGTAGGACTGAATCTTAAGTGTCACACTCAGAGCTGAATTACGACATTACTATGTGCCATAAACGCAATTTTAGGTGACGTCATTTCTGTGTCCATAGAAATGACCAATCACGGAAGGGAATCCGTTGTCTAAGAATAAAGAAATATCTTGGAAATATTTAAGTGGACAATGGGAGTGTATATTTTGACAATAAACTACAAAATAATACAAAACAAACTAGTCCCCGCCGGCACTCACGCTACCGCTCCCTCTCTTCTCTCGCCCACACACTCACTGACATCACTCACCTCACGGCCACACACATACGCTACTGTCATAACATTTTCTTTCCAATTCATTAATTAGGCAACTAATTTGAAACGGGTGTGGGTGGCTCTATATATACTAGCCCACTGCAGCCACATGCAGAAATCAACATGGAATCGAAAAGTATTAAATCTGTGACAAAAATAATACCCGCTCTGTCTAAACGATACCGTTTGATCAGCTGCTCGTCATCACACAAATCCAGAACATCGTTCCGCTCCCTGAACGTTCGCGCACGTCTCTCTCGCCTCAGTGCCATCCCCTGCTGGCAACTCCTAACCACTTAAGACACCTCTGAAGGTCTCTTAAATATCGTGGAGAGTAGGAGTGATTCTTAGACTTAAGAACGTTGATAAAAAGCTTTTATTCTTAAGTTTGAGAGTAGGACTAAATTTCGCAAATTCTCAGGACTTAAGTGTAAAATGGCACTCTAAGAAGCTTGATAAGTACGGCCCCAGATGAGTAGCCCGCCGGCCTGTTCTAAAAATAGCTCAAATAGCAGCACTTACCAGTGAGCTGCCTCTATTTTTTAAATTGTATTTATTTACTAGCAAGCTGGTCTCGCTTTGCCCGACATTTTTAATTCTAAGAGAGACAAAACTCAAATATAATTTGAAAATCCAAGAAAATATTTTAAAGACTTGGTCTTCACTTGTTTAAATAAATTCATTAATTTTTTTTACTTTGCTTCTTATAACTTTCAGAAAGACAATTTTAGAGAAAAAAATACAACATTAAAAATGATTTTAGGATTTTTAAACACATATACCTTTTTACCTTTTAAATTCCTTCCTCTTCTTTCCTGACAATTTAAATCAATGTTCAAGTAAAAAAATTTTTTTATATTGTAAAGAATAATAAATACATTTTAATTTAATTCTTCATTTTAGCTTCTGTTTTTTCGATGAAGAATATTTGTGAAATATTTCTTCAAATTTATTAGGATTAAAATTCAAAAAAAAAATTCTGGCAGATCTAGAAAATCTGTAGAATCAAATTTAAATCTTATTTCAAAGTCTTTTGAATTTCTTTTAAAATTTTTGTTCTGGAAAATCTAGAAGAAATAATGATTTGTCTTTGTTAGAAATATAGCTTGGTCCAATTTGTTATATATTCTAACAAAGTGTAGATTGGATTTTAAACCTATTTAAAACATGTCATCAAAATTCTAAAATTAATCTTAATCAGGAAAAATTACTAATGATGTTCCATAAATTATTTTTTTAAAGTTTTTCTCTTCTTTTTTTTGGTTGAATTTTGAATTTTAAAGAGTCGAAATTGAAGATAAACTATGTTTCAAAATGTAATTGTCATTTTTTTCGTGTTTTCTCCTCTTGTAAACCATTCAATTAAGTGTAAATATCATTAATTATTAATAATAACATAGAGTTACAGGTAAATTGAGCAAATTGGCTATTTCTGGCAATGTATTTAAGTGTGTATCAAACTGGTAGCCCTTCGCATTAATCAGTACCCAAGAAGTAGCTCTTGGTTTCAAAAAGGTTGGTGACCCCTGATGTAAATGTTGTATTTTTATCAACATGTGATAGCAGGGACCCTGCCATTCAAAACTAGGCTGCTCCATTACTAATGATTAATGTAACTATAGCTGAAAAAAATAGTACAATAGCAATAGGAGAGACTATTCACCCCTGAACACCATGGAGTTCATGTAGGCTTAATGATGCACTTACATTATTATATCAACTATCAGAGACAGAAACTCTTCATTTAACATAATGTCTCTTTTTGCTGCTTCAACACAGCTCAATCAACACAGAAAAAGGTCAAGTGAAATAACAGACAGACAGGGCTTTGCTGTCCGTAACACACACACACACACACACACCGCAAAATGAGCTAACGTTACGCTAAAGCTAACTAGCCTTCACCTCAAGCCAGGACTGCGAGCGGGCTGAGCTGCAGTTTATATTTGTAGAAGGTCAACGGGCTCATAGTGATGTTACTAGTAGTTGACTGGGAGGTGTTTATTATCATTTGGGGAGAGTCCGCCGCCTGATGATTACCTGCTAAACCAGGGGTGTCCAAACTTTTTCCACTGAGGGCCGCACACTGAAAAATCAAAGCAACGGGGGGCCATTTTGATATTTTTTATTTTAAAAACCAATACAATTATGTATAAAAAAGATACATTTAGGCCTCCACTCAGACTTGATCCCGGGGACCCCAAAAGGTTTTGGTCAAAAAAAAAATTACAAATGTGTCATTATTTAGTATTATTATTATTATTATTATTATTCAAGGTTTAAATCTCTAGATCAACATTAGGTCTATCTGTCAATATAACGCTTTTAAAGATTTAAGTTGTATGCCATTTTTGTCAAGGAAAACCGTGTTTTTTTATGGAAAAAAACACAAAATATGCAATATTTTCCCCCAATAAAATTTTAAAGTGGAATATTTGAGATTATATAATAATTGGAGTCTTAAAAAGGTCAATAACTCATAACAACATTGATTTTAATTCATTATTTTTTTGAGCAATGACACTTAAAAAAAAAAAAAAAAAAAAAAAAAAGTCCCACTAAAATTATTGGGGATCCAAAAGGGTACTGCTCAGTAAAGTTTAAAAAAATAAATCCAACATTTTTGAAAAACTTTTACCACAATAGTCTCAAGATCAACGTCAGATCTATCCGTCAATTATACCTTTTATTGTTGTTTATGTTTTTTGTTTGTTCTTTTTAGGCCCTTCTTTAAAAAACTTTGTTTTTTAAATGGCAACCAAAAAATATGCGACATTTTGCCCCCAAAATATCTCAAAGTGGAATATTTAATGTGAAGTAAATGGAGCCTTGAATAGGTCAATAATTCATAATGACATTGATTTTGATTCATTATTATTTTTTTAAAGAAAGAAACAGCCTGCATGGCAGCTTTGTGTTATTAGAGTAAATAATGCAATATTTTCTTGTTACATTTCACCTGTTTGCACTTTCATACCACTTTTTATGTTTTTTTATTTTTTTTTCATCGTAATTTTAGAATGTGCCGTGGGGCCGTTAAAAAATTACCTGCGGGCCGCAAATGGCCCCCGGGCCGCACTTTGGACATCCCTGTGCTAAACGCTAAGCACTGACTACATGCGCTCCAATCAGATAACCAGTAACCAATCAGATGGTTGTGTGGGTGGGACAATGCCGGGTGTTGTGTAGAGCAGTGGTCCCCAACCTTTTTGTAGCTGCGGACCGGTCAACGCTCGAAAATTTGTCCCACGGA
>NC_084734.1:465027-495027 GCF_033978785.1 Entelurus aequoreus
TTTACGTTATGGACGTAGTTTGACATGTACTTTGGTGTGTGTTGTATGTGTTTTATGTTGCACCATTGCACCAAGAAGCATTCCTAGTTTATGAACCCGTTCTCAAACAATGGCAATAGAAACTACCGTATCTCCTTGAATTGCCGCCGGGAATATAGTATTCGCCTGCCTAGAATTACAGCCGGGTCAAACTCGTTTCGCAAAATAATTAGCGCATGCTTGGCACTTCCGCCGGGTCATATATGAGTCATTAAATGACTCCCGCCTCCTGGTGGTAGAGGGCGCCAGTGATCCTTCTTGCGACTACCAGTACTGCAGAAGACCGGTGCTGCAGAAGAAGACAACAAGCAGCATGCGTGAGCCGCGATCGTTTGCTTGCACTTTTAACATGGAGGATTACATATCTAAAATAAAACAGTTTTCTAAACTGGACTGTCAATTGAAGCAGGAGGTAATAATTAAAGGAATATATCCAGAGACTTTTAAAACTGAAGAAAGATAAGGAAGACTGCCTTTGATCAGAAGCAGCTGCAGATGGACATCATTTATAAGTAAAGGTAAGACCATAATAACGGTTTTTTTTATTAAATGTGCTTTTCATGATAAGGTAAGCGCTGGAGTGAGAAGAGGTTTTAAAATAATTAGCGCATGCTTGCCCATCCCGCATGCTTTTGGTAAGCGCAGGAGTGCGAAGAGGTTTTAAATTAATTAGCGCCCCTGCGGCTATTCAAGGAAATACGCTATTCCGATTCTGGTAACATGGTATGGAGGGGCCAGGTTGTGGATGGCCATGAAGGTGTACAGAAGGAGTTGGTAATTGATCCGGTACTGTACGGGGAGCCAGTGGGGGTGATGTGGCAGTCTAATAACATTCTAATGTTGGACTGTGACTTGAAAGGCCTACTGAAATGAATTTTTTTTATTTAAACGGGGATAGCAGATCTATTCTATGTGTCATACTTTATCATTTCGCGATATTGCCATATTTTTGCTGAAAGGATTTAGTATAGAACAACGACGATAAAGATTGCAACTTTTGGTATCTGATAAAAAAAAGGCTTGCCCCTACCGGAAGTAGCGTGACGTAGTCAGTTGAACATATACGCAAAGTTCCCTATTGTTTACAATGATGGCCGCATGAAGTGAGAGAGATTCGGACCGAGAAAGCGACAATTTCCCCATTAATTTGAGCGAGGATGAAAGATTTGTGGATGAGTAAAGTGCAAGTGAAGGACTAGTGGGGAGTTGAAGCTATTCAGATAGGGAAGATGCTGTGAGAGCCGGGGGTGACCTGATATTCAGCTGGGAATGACTACAACAGTAAATAAACACAAGACATATATATACTCTATTAGCCACAACACAACCAGGCTTATATTTAATATGCCACAAATTAATCCTGCATAAAAACACCTGCGTGTTTGTTATGCTAGCTCCTAGCTCCTCTGCTAGCTCCTAGCTCCATAGAACACGCCAATACAATTCAAACACCTGATCAACACACACAATCACTCAGCCCAAAAGACCGTTCACCTAACCCAAGGTTCATAAAGCTTATATATTTTAAAAAAGTTACGTACATACGCAAAAAAAAGTTGCGCACATACGGTCAAGCGATCAAATGTTTAGAAGCCAAAGCTGCATACTCACAGTAGCACGTCTGCGTCTTTGTCATCCAAATCAAAGTAATCCTGGTAAGAGTCTGTGTTGTCCCAGTTCTCTACAGGCGTCTGTGTATCGAAGTCAAAAGTCCTCCTGGTTAGAGTCTCTGTTATCTGAGTTCTTCCATCTTGACTGCATCTTCCGGGAATGTAAACAAAGAAGCGCCGGCTGTGTACTGTTGTTGCTGACTACGTTCGAAAAATACGTCCATTTCGCACCGACAACTTTCTTCTTTGCTTGCTCAGCTTCCTTCTCCATAATGCAATGAACATGATTGCAACAGATTCACGAACACAGATGTCCAGAATACTGTGGAATTATGAAATGAAAACAGAGCTTTTTCGTATTGGCTTCAATGTGGAAGGCATACCCGTGTTCCCCGGTCTACGTCACGCGCATACGTCATCCTCAGAGGCGTTTCGAACCGGAAGTTTAGCTGCAAATTTAAAATGTCACTTTATAAGTTAACCCGGCCGTATTGGCATGTGTTATAATGATAAGATTTCATCATTGATATATAAACTATCAGACTGCGTGGTCGGTAGTAGTGGCTTTCAGTAGGCCTTTAACTCCAGTGGCAAAGACTTCCACAGATGTGAGAACTTCACTGAGAACACAAGACTGACCCAGAGTGGTCCAGACTGACCCAGAGTGGTCCAGACTGACCCAGAGTGGTCCGCCACCTTTTCACTCTACACCTCTAGTCTGCACACCTTCACTACCTTTAGTTCATTTAGTCTCATACAAATAATGTCAACAGTTGTTAGGTCAGTACATATGTTCAGGCCCAGCAGTAACAGGACTTGAACACGATGGCGTGTTGCTGTGTGACAACACCCGTCTGTAACTGGCTTTCCTGTGTGAAATGGCGAGCGTGCGGCAAGGAACGTGACCCGGTCTGCATGTTGTGTCCGCAGACAGCGCTGCAGAGAGGTCATGTCCACGGCCTCATAGTCAGTCCACCTCCTCCGCCAAGTCCAAAGGCTCTCTGAGGCGCCAGTCCAAGCCAGCGGTACGCTTCTTCTCTCCTTCCGCCACACCAATGCAGCGTCTGTAAGTCCCGCCTTCCCGCAGGAGATGTCCGAGAACGGGCAGCTGGTGGTGAAGGCCCGCTTCAACTTCAAGCAGAACAACGAGGACGAGCTGTCCTTCAACAAAGGGGACGTGATCGTGGTGACGCGGCAGGAGGAAGGCGGCTGGTGGGAAGGCAGCCTGGGCGGGAAGAGCGGCTGGTTCCCCAGCAACTACGTACGTGAGATCAAGTCCTGCGGTGAGTACAGCAACTATCCTGCTCCTGGATCTTTGTTTCCTCAACTATCCTGCTCCTGGATCTTTGTTTCCTCAACTATCCTGCTCCTGGACTTCTGCTGGATCTTCATTTCCTCTGCAGAGAAGCCATTGTCTCCTAAAGGAAGCCAGCTGACCAAAAGCTACTACAGCGTGGTGAGTGCACAACATTCCAGTCCTGCTGGACTCTTACTTTCAAAGTGACACACAAATGTTGACTCTTTTGTCAATTTTGACACGTTTTGTTGTGAAACTTGTATTCGTCCAATTCCCCACGAGGTCCAGCAACTACACCGCACGCATGTTTTGCTCATTCAGTAAGAACATGCCATTTGTGACATTTGCAGCAGAATTGAAAGTCTTGAGTAAAATGAGCAGCAAAATAATTGACAGGTTTTTTTTTTTAATCATTCATTTATTTCTTTGATTTTGTTATTTTAAAGTGAGGAAATGTCCCCTGGGATACATTATGGTGCAGTTATTTATTTTTAATATATGTTTGTTTTTTGCAGCAACATTTTACATTTTGAATAACATTTTTATTAATGTTTATTTGAGGGTTTTTTGCAACAACATTTTACATTTTGAATAACATTTTTATTATTATTTATTTGAGGGTTTTTTGCAACATTTTACATTTTGAATAACATTTTTATTATTATTTATTTGAGGATTTTTCCAACAAGATTTTACATTTTGAATAACATTTTTATTATTATTTATTTGAGGATTTTTCCAACAACATTTTACATTTTAAATAACATTTGTATTATTTATTTGAGGGTTTTTTGCAACAACATTTTACATTTTGAATAACATTTGTATTAATATTTATTTGAGGGTTTTTGCAACATTTTACATTTTGAATAACATTTTTATTATTTATTTGAGGGTTTTTTGCAACAACATTTTACATTTTGAATAACATTTGTATTATTATTTATTTGAGGGTTTTTTGCAACATTTTACATTTTGAATAACATTTTTATTATTAATATTTATTTGAGGGTTTTTTGCAACAACATTTTTAAATTTTGAATAACATTTGTATTTATTTATTTAAGGGTTTTTTGCAACAACATTTTACATTTTTAATAACATTTTTAATATTTATTTGAGGGTTTTTTGCAACAACATTTTACATTTAAATAACATTTTTATTATTATTTATTTGAGTGTTTTTTGCAACAACATTTTACATTTTGAATAACATTTTTATTAATATTTATTTGAGGGTTTTTTGCAACAACATTTTACATTTTGAATAACATTTGTATTAATATTTATTTGAGGGTTTTTGCAACAACATTTTACATTTTGAATAACATTTGTATTAATATTTATTTTAGGGTTTTTTGCAACAACATTTTACATTTTTAATAACATTTTTAATAATATTTATTTGAGGGTTTTTTGCAACATTTTACTTTTTGAATAACAATTTTATTATTAATATTTATTTGAGTGTTTTTTGCAACAACATTTTACATTTTAAATAACATTTTTATTATTTATTTGAGGGTTTTTTGCAACAACATTTTACATTTTGAATAACATTTTTATTAATATTTATTTGAGGGTTTTTTGCAACAACATTTTACATTTTGAATACATTTTTTATTCATATTTATTTGAGGGTTTTTTGCAACAACATTTTATATTTTGAATAACATTTTTATTAATATTTATTTGAGGGTTTTTGCAACATTTTACATTTTGAATAACATTTTTATTATTAATATTTATTTGAGGGTTTTTGCAACATTTTACATTTTGAATAACATTTTTATTATTAATATTTATTTGAGGGTTTTTTGCAACAACATTTTACATTTTGAATAACATTTTTATTATTTATTTGAGGGTTTTTTGCAACAACATTTTAAAATTTTGAATAACATTTGTATTCATTTATTTAAGGGTTTTTTGCAACAGCATTTTACATTTTTAATAACATTTTTATTAATATTTATTTGAGGGTTTTTTGCTACAACATTTTACATTTTGAATAACATTTTTATTATTAATATTTATTTGAGTTTTTTTTTGCAACATCATTTTACATTTTGAATAACATTTTTATTATTATTTATTTGAGGGTTTTTGCAACAACATTTTACATTTTGAATAACATTTTTATTATTATTTATTTGAGATTTTTTTGCAACATTTTACATTTTGAATAACATTTTTATTATTTATTTATTTGAGGGTTTTTTGCAACAACATTTTACATTTTGAATAACATTTTTATTATTAATATTTATTTGAGGTTTTTTTGCAGCAACATTTTACATCAGCAAAATAATGGACAGTTTTTATTTATTTTTTTGCTATCTTGAGACTTTTCTTTGTGTTTGGTGCTGACTTTGTGTTGTAAAGTGAGGACATTCCCTCTGGGATACATTGTGTTTGTCTACCACCATGCAAACTTATTTATTCATTATATTTATTAGGTTTTTTTGCAGCAGAATTGTACATTTTGAGTAAAAATATGCGACAAAATATATTTTTATAATGATTCATTCTTTGCTATGTTTGGACTCTTTTGTGTGGCACTTACTTAGGGTTTGTCTGCATCCCCTTATGTTATTTATTCCTTTTTAGCTGCAAAATCAAAACATTTTGAGTAAGATGAGCAGCAAAATAATGGACAGCTTTTTAAAAATGTATTTAAAAATGACAAAATGTCCTTAAGGATACATTATGGCCATCTGGCAACATGCATTTTTAATTATTATCAATGTTAATTAGATTTTTGCAGCAAAACATTATATTTTGAGTAATAATAGCAGCAAAAGAATTGACGGCTATTTGGAAAAAAATATATATATTTGTTTTGCTGTCTTTTGACATTTCTTTGTGTTTGGTACTTATTTATTGTTCATATTTATTCTTTTTTTGCAGCAAAATGAAGACATTTTGAGTAGGATTAGCAGCAAAATAATGGACAGCTTTTTAAAAATGTATTTAAAAATGACAAAATGTCCTTAAAAATACATTATGGCCATCTGGCAACATGCATTTTCATTATTATCAATGTTAATTACTTTTTTTGCAGCAAAATATTATATTTTGAGTAAAAATAGCAGCAAAATAATTGACGGCTTTTAAAAAAAATGATATATTTGTTTTGCTGTCTTTTGACATTTCTTTGTGTTTGGTACTTACTTATTGTTCATATTTATTCTTTTTTAGCAGCAAAATCAAAACATTTTGAGTAAGATGAGCAGCAAAATAATGGACAGCTTTTTAAAAATGTATTTAAAAATGACAAAATGTCCTTAAGGATACATTATGGCCATCTGGCAACATGCATTTTTAATTATTATCAATGTTAATTCGATTTTTCCAGCAAAATATTATATTTTGAGTAATAATAGCAGCAAAAGAATTGACGGCTATTTGGAAAAAAATATATATATTTGTTTTGCTGTCTTTTGACATTTCTTTGTGTTTGGTACTTACTTATTGTTGATAGTTATTCTTTTTTTGCAGCAAAATCAAAACATTTTGAGTAAGATGAGCAGCAAAATAATGGACAGCTTTTTAAAAATGTATTTAAAAGTGACAAAATGTCCTTAAAAATACATTATGGCCATCTGGCAACATGCATTTTCATTATTATCAATGTTAATGAAATTAAATAATGGACAGCTTTTTAAAAATGTTGTTTTGCTTTGCCCAGACTAGTTAGTGTGTTTGTTACTTGAAGAGAGGTGTAAGACGACTAACCCCAAGAGATGCTGTGCGTCCCGCAGGTGGTTCAGGACATCTTGGAACACGAGCGAGAGTTTGTCAAAGAGCTGCAGACGCTGCTCACTTGCTACTTGCGACCGTTGCAAGCCAGCGACAAGTAAGTCACCTTTTATACTTCATGGAAGTGTTTGTTTCTTTGAAGGACGACGTGCAGTTGCGGTAAGAAGATGATGGTGCGTCTAACCTCCGCGATAAAATGACACAGGATTGAAAATACACAACAATGTTACAATGACGTAATGATAAACAATTTAAAATACAAGTACAATACACATGAGTTAAGTCAAGTTGAAGTATTTTAGCAGCTTCATTTTAAAGTGCAGAAGTATATAAAGTGCAGCAGCTTTGAATAAAGTGCACAAATATACTCCACTCATATGGTTCTAACCTCTTTCCTGCAACCTTTGTGTTGCTGCGTGTGCAGGCTGAGCAGTGCAGACAGCGCCACCTTGTGTGGGAACCTGGAGGAGATCCTCACCTTCCAGCAGGGCTTGTGTGCCTCCTTGGAGGAATGTACCAAGTAAGTCTCGCCGCGGAAGGAGGTTGATGTTTGCACCGGCCACATCATTAGGCACACCAGGACTTAGAGGAGACAAACTAGACTGTTGTATGATTTATTATTAGAGATGTCCGATAATATCGGCCTGCCGATATTATCCGCCGATATATGCGTTAAAATGTAATATCCGGAAATTATCGGTATCGTTTTTTTTATTATCGGTATCGTTTTTTGTTTTTTTTTAATTTGTTTTTTTTAATTAAATCAACATAAAAAACACAAGATACACTTACAATTAGTGCACCAACCCAAAAAACCTCCCTCCCCCATTTACACTCATTCACACAAAAGGGTTGTTTCTTTCTGTTATTAATAGGGATGTCCGATAATATCGGTATCGGATTTTTTATTATCTGTATCGTTTTTTTTGTTTTTTGTTTTTTTGTTTTTTTATTAAATCAACATAAAAAACACAAGATACACTTACAATTAGTGCACCAACCCAAAAAACCTCCCTCCCCCCATTTCTTTCTGTTATCAATATTCTGGTTCCTACATTATATATCAATATATATCAATACAGTCTGCAAGGGATACAGTCCGTAAGCACACATGCTGCTCCACTAATAGTACTAGCCTTTAACAGTTAATTTTACTCATTTTCATTCATTACTAGTTTCTATGTAACTGTTTTTATATTGTTGTACTTTATTTTTTATTCAACAAAATGTTTTTAATTTAGTTATCTTATTTTATTGTATTTTTTAAAAAGTACCTTATCTTCACCATACCTGGTTGTCCAAATTAGGCAAAATAATGTGTTAATTCCACGACTGTATATATCGTATCGGTTGATATCGGTAATTAAAGAGTTGGACAATATCGGAATATCAGATATCGGCAAAAAGCCATTATCGGACATCCATAATTATTAATATTCTGGTTCCTACATTATATATCAATATATATCAATACAGTCTGCAAGGGATACAGTCCGTAAGCACACATGCTGCTCCACTAATAGTACTAACCTTTAACAGTTAATTTGACTCATTTTCATTCATTACTAGTTTCTATGTAACTGTTTTTATATTGTTGTACTTTCTTTTTTATTCAAGAAAATGTTTTTAATTGATTTATCTTATTTTACTATTTTTTTTAAAAAGTACCTTATCTTCACCATACCTGGTTGTCCAAATTAGGCATAATAATGTGTTAATTCCACGACTGTATATATCGTATCGGTTGATATCGGTAATTAAAGAGTTGGACAATATCGGAATATCAGATATCGGCAAAAAGCCATTATCGGACATCCCTAGTTATTAATATTCTGGTTCCTACATTGTATATCAATATATATCAATACAGTCTGCAAGGGATACAGTCCGTAAGCACACATGATTGTGCGTGCTGCTGCTCCACTAATAGTACTAACCTTTAACAGTTAATTTTACTCATTTTCATTCATTACTAGTTTCTATGTAACTGTTTTTATATTGTTGTACTTTCTTTTTTATTCAAGAAAATGTTTTTAATTTATTTATCTTATTTTACAATTTTTTTAAAAAAAGTACCTTATCTTCACCATACCTGGTTGTCCAAATTAGGCATAATAATGTGTTAATTCCACGACTGCATATATCGGTTGATATCGGTATCGGTAATTAAAGAGTTGGACAATATCGGAATATCGTATATCGGCAAAAAGCCATTATCGGACATCCCTATTTATTATCTTGGAAAATAGTTGCTGCATGTCCTAAACCTCTGAAGCATCCCTCATTTGATAGCAGTTTAGTAGTGCCAGGACAAAAAAAAATAAAAATTTTTCATTTTTGTTTGCTAAAATCTCTCAAATTCAGCCCTAAATAAAATAGCAAACACAAAATGCTTATTTGACATTTATATTTTAAACCCTTTGAATGCCAATTTGATATAATTGCGTGTGAGAGTCCAGTCCATAGTGGATCTAACATAATAGTGAGAGAGTCCAGTCCATAGTGGATCTAACATAATAGTGAGAGAGTCCAGTCCATAGTGGATCTAACATAATAGTGTGAGAGTCCAGTCCATAGTGGATCTAACATAATAGTGAGAGAGTCCAGTCCATAGTGGATCTAACATAATAGTGTGAGAGTCCAGTCCATAGTGGATCTAACATAATAGTGTGAGAGTCCAGTCCATAGTGGATCTAACATAATAGTGTGAGAGTCCAGTCCATAGTGGATCTAACATAATAGTGTGAGAGTCCAGTCCATAGTGGATCTAACATAATAGTGTGAGAGTCCAGTCCATAGTGGATCTAACATAATAGTGTGAGAGTCCAGTCCATAGTGGATCTAACATAATAGTGTGAGAGTCCAGTCCATAGTGGATCTAACATAATAGTGAGAGTCCAGTCCATAGTGGATCTAACATAATAGTGAGAGTCCAGTCCATAGTGGATCTAACATAATAGTGTGAGAGTCCAGTCCATAGTGGATCTAACATAATAGTGTGAAAGTCCAGTCCATAGTGGATCTAACATAATAGTGTGAAAGTCCAGTCCATAGTGGATCTAACATAATAGTGTGAGAGTCCAGTCCATAGTGGATCTATCATAATAGTGTGAGAGTTCAGTCCATAGTGGATCTAACATAATAGTGTGAGAGTCCAGTCCATAGTGGATCTAACATAATAGTGTGAGAGTCCAGTCCATAGTGGATCTAACATAATAGTGTGAGAGTACAGTCCATAGTGGATCTAACATAATAGTGAGAGTCCAGTCCATAGTGGATCTAACATAATAGTGAGAGTCCAGTCCATAGTGGATCTAACATAATAGTGTGAGAGTCCAGTCCATAGTGGATCTAACATAATAGTGAGAGTCCAGTCCATAGTGGATCTAACATAATAGTGAGAGTCCAGTCCATAGTGGATCTAGCATAATAGTGAGAGTCCAGTCCATAGTGGGACCAGCAGGAGATCATCTTGAGTGGAGACGGGTCAACAGCGCAGAGACGTCCCCAACTGATGCACAGATGAGTGGTCCACCCTGGGTCCCGACTTTGGACAGCTAGCGAATCATCTTTGGTCACCTAATCTGTGCACTCCCCCTCCGCAAAGGAGAGGGGGGCAGAGCAGAAAAGAAACGGCAGATCAACTGGTCTAGAAGGGGGGTCTATTTAAAGGCTAGAGTATACAAATGAGTTTTTAAGATGGGACTTAAATGCTTCTGCTGAGGTTGCATCTCTAACTGTTATTAAGTCCATTCAAAATGAACCTGTGTCAATGTATGTTATGTACAGTGTTGGGACTAACGCCGTTAGTTTCGGCGGTAACTAGTAATCTAACGCGTTATTTTTTTATATTCAGTAACTCAGTTACCGTTACTACACGATGCGTTACTGCGTTATTTTTTATGTAGTATCGGCTCGAAACAGAAGCGCTGCGGTGTCTTTCTTCTGAATCTTCCTCTGTCACACGCCGGAGAGAAGAAAAGAGGCGTGTGTGTGTGTGTGTGTCTGGGTGTGGCTGCGGGGGGAGGCACACACGTGATCCGCGGTTTGATATATAAAACAAAACAAAAAGGTTGTTCGCGTGCACGTTCAGTCCACACACAGCGTGGTCATGGCGAGCGGAGTAACGGAGGAGCTTGAACGCCCCGCGCCATTTAATCGGTGTGTTTATAGGTGCAGACTCAGTCGTGCAAGACGAGGCTTTTAAACACATGCTGAACGTGCTTGAGCCACGTTACGACATCCCGTCGCGCACCCACTTCAGCGATAAGATTGTGCCAGGTCTTTATGAGCAGGAGAAGAAAAAAGTTGTGGATGAACTATCCAGAGCAGGGGTCACCAACGCGGTGCCCGCGGGCACCAGGTAGCCCGTAAGGACCAGATGAGTAGCCCGCTGGCCTGTTCTAAAAATAGCTCAAATAGCAGCACTTACCAGTGAGCTGCCTCTATTTTTTAAATTGTATTTATTTACTAGCAAGCTGGTCTCTCGACATTTTTAATTCTAAGAGAGACAAAACTCAAATAGAATTTGAAAATCCAAGAAAATATTTTAAAGACTTGGTCTTCACTTGTTTAAATAAATTCTTTTTTTTTTTTACTTTGCTTCTTATAACTTTCAGAAAGACAATTTTAGAGAGAAAATACAACCTTAAAAATGATTTTAGGATTTTTAAACACATATACCTTTTTACCTTTTGAATTCCTTCCTCTTCTTTCCTGACAATTTAAATCAATGTTCAAGTAAATTTCTTTTTTTTATTGTAAAGAATAATAAATACATTTTAATTTGTTTTTTCGATGGAGAGTATTTGTGAAATATTTCTTCAAACTTATTATGATTAAAATTCAAAAAAATTACTCTGGCAAATCTAGAAAATCTGTAGAATCAAATTTAAATCTTATTTCAAAGTCTTTTGAATTTCTTTTAAAATTTTTGTACTGGAAAATCTAGAAGAAATAATGATTTGTCTTTGTTAGAAATATAAATACAATTTGTTATATATTCTAACAAAGTGTAGATTGGATTTTAACCTATTTAAAACATGTCATCAAAATTCTAAAATTAATATTAATCAGGAAAAATTGCTAATGATGTTCAATAAATTATTTTTTAAATTTTTTCAAAATGATTCGAATTAGCTAGTTTTTCTCTTCTTTTTTTCGGTTGAATTTTGAATTTTAAAGAGTCGAAATTGAAGATAAACTATGTTTCAAAATTTTATTGTCATTTTTTTTGTGTTTTCTCCTCTTTTAAACCGTTCAGTTAAGTGTAAATATCATTAATTATTAATAAAAACATAGCGTTAAAGGTAAATTGAGCAAATTGGCTATTTCTGGTAATTTATTTAAGTGTGTATCAAACTGGTAGCCCTTCGCATTAATCAGTACCCAAGAAGTAGCTCTTGGTTTCAAAAAGGTTGGTGACCCCTGATCCAGAGCATCATCAGTTGCGCTCACGACAGCCTGGTGCACGCCCAGGGAAACTATGTGACGATAAGCGCTCACTTCATCACAGCAGACTGGCAGATGAGAAGACACGCCCCTTCTACGAGAGTCCCCTTGCGCGGGTACTGACACGAGCAGTGGAGGAATGGAAGATACATATATCCCAGTCACACGTGATAATGCCAAAAATCACCTAAATGCAGTGAATGAGGCAGGACTGGGACCACAGACAGGTGCTTTGCACATGTACTGAATTTGGCATTACATCTCAAGTCAATAGGATGGATCAGGAAGGAGGTTTCCTAGCACAACAGCTGCTCATGTACTTAAGACAAAGCAAGAAATGCTAAAACTGCCTACTCATAAAGCTCATACATGATGTCCAAACGAAGTGGAACTCCACTTATGATATGTTGGAGCAGCAGGCAGCTATATACCCTGCATTGACCCATAAGACCCTGAAGAAAAATGTCAAAGACATCATCAACCTGTCTGATGATGATGTGAGAGTGGCAGAGGAGGTCCTCCAGGTGCTTAAACCCCTCAAAAGTGTCAATGATCCTGCCACTGACAACAAGGATTGTACAATCCATGGCTCCAAGTGTGGAAGACAGCAGCATCAGGCTTTATTTCACTATCTTATGTTTCAAGGAAGATGATGTGCCTTCTTATGTTGCACTTTAACTTGTTTTTTTATTAATGGTCATTGGTCCAAGTTTAAAGAAAGGAGAAATGCCTTTTTGTGTTGCACTGTTTTTCATTAATTATGTTAAAATGAAAGTAAAGATGCATGTCAAGTTGATCAACAGATTGTATTATTCTCCAGTGCAATAACAGTATTGTAATGAAGGCTAAAAGGGCATTAATGGGAGCTTTAAAAAAAAGAGTCCCCAGTCCACTTTAAGGTTTTAAACAGGATTGTGCAGTTCTATAAAGACAAAGACACTCCTGGACCAACACCAGATGTTTCTCTCCTGAACATGTCTGCATCTCACCTGTCACAACAGCTGCTCATGTACTTAAGACAAAGCAAGAAATGCTAAAACTGCCTACTCATAAAGCTCATACATGATGTCCAAACGAAGTGGAACTCCACTTATGATATGTTGGAGCAGCAGGCAGCTATATACCCTGCATTGACCCATAAGACCCTGAAGAAAAATGTCAAAGACATCATCAACCTGTCTGATGATGATGTGAGAGTGGCAGAGGAGGTCCTCCAGGTGCTTAAACCCCTCAAAAGTGTTACATCTCTACTGAGCACTGAAACTTCACCATCTGTGTCAATGATCCTGCCACTGACAACAAGGATTGTACAATCCATGGCTCCAAGTGTGGAAGACAGCAGCATCAGGAATTTATTTCACTATCTATGTTTCAAGGAAGATGATGTGCCTTCTTATGTTGCACTTTAACTTGTTTTTTATCAATGGTCATTGGTCCAAGTTTACAGAAAGGAGAAATGCCTTTTTGTGTTGCACTGTTTTTCATTAATTATGTTAAAATGAAAATAAAAATGCATGTCAAGTTGATCAACAGATTGTATTATTCTCCAGTGCGATAACAGTATTGTAATGAAGGCTAAAAGGGCATTAATGGGAGCTTTTAAAAAAAAAAGTCCCCAGTCCACTTTAAGGTTTTAAACAGGATTGTGCAGTTCTATAAAGACAAAGACACTCCTGGACCAACACCAGATGTTTCTCTCCTGAACATGTCTGCATCTCACCTGTCATGGCAGAGTCCCCGAGGGTCAGCAGCACCTGGCGGGATGCTACCTGAACGTGTCCAGTCAGATCAAGTCTCTCTACTTGGCCTACTGCTCCAGCCACCCGTCGGCGGTCTGCATCCTCACTGACCACAGGTGAGCGTCTAAACTGAACATTTAGGTTGTGCAAGGGTCCCTTGGTCTGGGTGCAGTTATTGTTGAAGCCACCAGGTGTCAGGCTTGCGTACAGGATGGTAAACGCAGGCTGCATATGTGTGTGTGTGTATGTGTGTGTGGTATGCAGCAGGTGATGATGTCATGAGGAGTGGGTTCATCACTATTAACTGGGCCTGCACACAGGAAGCTGCATGTTGACAGGATGTGCACACTCGCGGTTAGGCCGCCCAGCAGTAGAGTAGAAGAACAAGTTGACTTTATACGCTTTATTGTGTTCCATTGTATCCTTTCAACCATATCCACTTGGAATTATGGTCTGCGAACTATGTGAAAATAGTGTCTAAACTTCGCAGAATGCCACAATTTCAGACTGCCATTTTGAATATTCAGCTCCGAATGTCCTGGGCAATTTCCGTACATTCAGGGTCTGCACTCTGATCACATTATTAGGGCAGTCGTACTGGAAATATACAACTATTAGAAAGAGATGTGCTGTTTATCATTCACTATCCTTATGTACACTGCAAAAACTGACATCTAAATAAGATGAAACATGTCAAATAAGGCTGATATTTGCTTGTTTTCTGTCTGATAAGATCATTCTTCTCACTAAGCAGATTTTATGTTAAGAGTGTTTTACTTGTTTGAAGTGTTTTGGTCCTAAATGATGTCAGTAAGATATTACAGCTTGTTGCTGAGATTTGATGAGCTATATTGAGTAAAACATGCTTGAAACTAGAATATCAACTGTTGCAAAGCTGTGTCATCAACACTCACAAGTAGAAAAGTACTTTCTTAAAGGCCTACTGAAATGATTTTTTAAAATTTAAACGGGAATAGCAGATCCATTCTATGTGTCATACTTGATCATTTCGCGATATTGCCATATTTTTGCTGAAAGGATTTAGTAGAGAACATCGACGATAAAGTTCGCAACTTTTGCTCGCTGATAAAAAAAAAAGCCTTGCCTGTAGCGGAAGTAGCGTGACGTCACAGGAGCTAGTATTCCTCACAATTCCCCGTTGTTTACACTGGAGCGAGAGAGATTCGGACCGAGAAAGTGACGATTACCCCATTAATTTGAGCGAGGATGAAAGATTCGTAGATGAGGAACGTTACAGTGAAGGACTTGAGAGGCAGTGCAGGACGTATCTTTTTTCGCTCTGACCGTAACTTAGGTACAAGCTGGCTCATTGGATTCCACACTCTCCTTTTTCTATTGTGGATCACGGATTAGTATTTTAAACCACCTGGGATACTATATCCTCTTGAAAATGAGAGTCGAGAACGCGAAATGGACATTCAGTGCCTTTTATCTCCACGACAATACATCGGCGAAATGCTTTAGCTACGAGCTAACGTGATAGCATCGTGCTTTAATTGCATATAGAAACAAAAAAAATAACCCCCTGACTGGAAGGATAGATAGAAAATCAACAATACTATTAAACCGTGGACATGTAAATACACGGTTAATGCTTTCCAGGCTGGCGAAGGTTAACAATGCTGTGCTAACGACGCCATTGAAGCTAACTTAGCAACCGGACCGCACAGAGTTATGCTAAAAACATTAGCTCTCCACCTACGCCAGCCAGCCCTCATCTGCTCATCAACACCCCGTGCTCACCTGCGTTCCAGCGATCGGCAGAAGGACGAAGGACTTCACCCGATGCGTTTGGCGGCCCGGAGACGTAGGAAGTCAAGGTGAGGTCGGCGGCTAGCGCGGCTAGCGCTCCAACAAAGTCCTCCTGGTTGTGTTGCTGTAGTCCGCTGCTAATACACCGATCCCACCTACAACTGTCTTCTTTGCAGCCTTCATTGTTCATTAAACAAATTGCAAAAGATGTCCAGAATACTGTGGAATTATGAAATGAAAACAGAGCTTTTTGTATAGGATTCTACGGGGTACCATAACTTCCGTTACTCTGACTTCGTCACGCGCATACGTCATCATACCGCAACGTTTCAGCCGGATATTTCCCGGGAAATTTTAAATGTCACTTTATAAGTTAACCCGGCCGTATTGGCATGTGTTGCAATGTTAAGATTTCATCATTGATATATAAACTATCAGACTGCGTGGTCGCTAGTAGTGGCTTTCAGTAGGCCTTTAAAGTCATCATTTCTTATTTCAAGCATGTAAATAAAAACCAAAAATCATGACTTTGACACAATTGTGTCCCATAATTAAAACAGATGACAGCCAAATGGACTTTGCTGTTTTATTTTCAATGAAACAATAGAAAATACGTACTCCTATAGTAGTACACTTGTTATTAGTGAGAATATACTTGTTTGAAGGTATTTTTGGGTTCATTGAGGTT
Source organism: Entelurus aequoreus (assembly GCF_033978785.1). Classification (NCBI taxonomy): domain Eukaryota; kingdom Metazoa; phylum Chordata; class Actinopteri; order Syngnathiformes; family Syngnathidae; genus Entelurus; species Entelurus aequoreus. Next base: position 481,387 of record NC_084734.1, read on the forward strand.
AGCTCATTTGACTTGTTTTGGAAAGTCTTGACAAGCCAAATGTTCTTGTTTTATTGGCAGATAATTTTGCTTAGTTCAAGTAAAATACCCCTAATTTTTGTATTTTTTTTGTCTTGTTTTTGAACACTGATATGAGCGAGAGGATAATATAACAACTGTTGGTGTGTGAGCATTTTCACAGGACATGTAAGAAGAGGGCAGATGGATCCAAGGGTAGTATCCACATGTTATTGTTACTAGAGTGATTAGGTCAATATTTAAAATCATTTTTATTTTTTGTTTTTCTTCATGTTTACAAACTTTGGGAATAATTCACGCGGACTTTGAGGGCAAGAACCAAAGCATTTCAATGAGTAGTAGATGACTTTTGTTTCGTTATTGTGTACTATTGACTGGGGGCTGCACACCAAAAATCGACTCGAGTCGCGATTTTTGTATATCCCAATTCTTAATTCAATTCATCATTTTTGAAAGTTGCAGCACGGTGGCACAGGGGTTAGTGCATGTGCCTCACAATACGAAGGTCCTGAGTAGTCTGAATTTGTGCCTTAAAACCTCTTAAGGCCCAAGCTGTTTGTTTACATGCTTTTTTTAATTTCTCTTTGCTATTTGGGCTTATTGGACCCTAATTAGAATAAAAACTAAGAATCATCTTTTGATATGATGTACTTAGTCCATAAGTACACAAACGTGTACTTCATGTTTAGTGACATGCTAATTCTTATTTTTACACTTTTTTCCCCCAAATTCCATTGTATGTTATACTCTTCTGACACCACCAGATGGCGGTATAAGTGTCCACATAAGTGGCCATAAGACCCCAATTCAGTAGTGTACACAATTTTGTAAATAAGAGCTAAAAGTTGCTGCCCACACATGTGGCCGCTAAGACTTTAGAGGTTCACACCCCGACTATTGACCTTTTTTTGCTGAGAAAATGGTATGTAATAAAAAAGAATATTGTGTTGATTTTGTTCGACTGCGCTCGCCATTGAAAGATGTACACGTGGTCGGTGTCACTCAGGGATGATGGTAGTCTCACCTCAGCGTTGCTGTTAAAGAGTATCTTTTTCTTCTTGCCCAGTGAGGATCTTGACAAGTTGATGGAGAGCCAAGGAGCTAACCCTCCTGGTGTCCTCACCCTCACCAGCAGCCTCAGCAAGCCCTTCATGAGGCTGGACAAGTACCCCACCCTGCTGCAGGAGCTGGAGAGACACGTGGAGGTACACCATCATCATCATCATCACATGTTGTTCACTATACACCATCATCATCATCACATGTTGTTCACTATACACCATCATCATCACATGTTGTTCACTATACACCATCATCATCATCACATGTTCACTATACACCATCATCATCATCACATGTTCACTATACACCATCATCATCACATGTTGTTCACTATACACCATCATCATCACATGTTGTTCACTATACACCATCATCATCATCACATGTTGTTCACTATACACCATCATCATCACATGTTGTTCACTATACACCATCATCATCACATGTTGTTCACTATACACCATCATCATCATCACATGTTCACTATACACCATCATCATCATCACATGTTCACTATACACCATCATCAACACATGTTGTTCACTATACACCATCATCATCACATGTTGTTCACTATACACCATCATCATCATCACATGTTCACTATACACCATCATCATCATCACATGTTCACTATACACCATCATCATCATATGTTGTTCACTATACATCATCATATGTTGTTCACTATACACCATCATCATCATATGTTCACTATATGCCATCATCATCACATGTTGTTCACTATACACCATCATCATCACATGTTGTTCACTATACACCATCATCATCATATGTTGTTCACTATACACCATCATCATCATCATATGTTGTTCACTATACACCATCATCATCACATGTTGTTCACTATACACCATCATCATCACATGTTGTTCACTATACACCATCATCATCATCACATGTTGTTCACTATACACCGTCATCATCACATGTTGTTCACTATACACCATCATCATCACATGTTGTTCACTATACACCATCATCATCACATGTTGTTCACTATACACCATCATCATCATATGTTGTTCACTATACACCATCATCATCATCATATGTTGTTCACTATACACCATCATCATCACATGTTGTTCACTATACACCATCATCATCACATGTTGTTCACTATACACCATCATCATCATCACATGTTGTTCACTATACACCGTCATCATCACATGTTGTTCACTATACACCATCATCATCACATGTTGTTCACTATACACCATCATCATCACATGTTGTTCACTATACACCAGGGGTGGGCAATTAATTTTTACCGGGGGCCGCATGAGCTACCCGAGCACTGCTGGAGGGCCACATCGACAATATTTCAATTAAATTTTGCTCAATATTATTTTTGATGTATACCGTAAGATAAATAATAATAATAATAATAATAATAATAATAATAGTAATACTTCAACATAGTGTGTGTAACAGCATTCCATGACTAATATATATAAATTAACATTAATAATAAATGACAGTAAAATAAGCACACGTATGACTGAGGAGTCATAGTGTAACTTTGTGTGGTGTTTGAGTTGTCCGACTTTTTGTGTGGCCTTAAACGCACCAGTGGTTTAGTGGTATGCGTGTTGGTGACAGATGACAAGTTGGTTTTGGCCTGGTTTGTACGGCAGAAAATGACTAGTTTTTCGAGATAGAATTGTTTTACTCATGTTTTTGGTGTGGTTATGTCCGAATATAAACAGTTTTGTTCAATAAAGTGATCGATATAATTCCTGTCCTCGAAGCATCACGATAGACGTTACAATAATTGAACGGTGTTCAATTGAACGGTGTTGACGAACACCGTTAGGGCCGCTTGTTGTCACTGTCACTCAGAGTTGCATTGCAAAATTCCATAGAATAAATATGTTTATTTTGTTTAGAATTCAGATGGGATTTGATTTGGTGCGCGGCATATATTTGCTGCGCGCAGAGGACGCTTGAGCAGTGCGCAATTGCGCAGGCACGCACCTTAGGTGAGGGGACGTTGCTTTGCAGTTCATGTATTGTTGAACACACGCCATTCCTCATCAACTTTTCTCTTTTTGGCGTCTCGGGTGTAAACCGTGCATCACTTGTCGCTGCATGTGCACCTTCACTCGCAGGTTACACACGGACACACGCCCATAAATAATACTTTTCAAAATAAAAGCAGCACAGTTGTATTGCGCGCAGGACATAGATGTTTTTTCAACTTTATTTTGTAATTGCAGTTGTTCACATTCACTCACAACCACGCATACGTCCACACGGAAGTAATACAAATAACGATTTTCAAAACAAAAGCAGCACCGTTGTATTGCACACTCGACATAGATACTTTTTTAAATTTATTTTGTCATTTATAATTGGCCTCACGCGGGCCGGACAGGGACGCACAAAGGGCCGGATGCGGCCCGCGGGCCGCAGAATGCCCAGGTCTGCTATACACCATCATCATCACATGTTGTTCACTATACACCATCATCATCATATGTTGTTCACTATACACCATCATCATCATATGTTGTTCACTATACACCATCATCATCATCATCACATGTTGTTCACTATACACCATCATCATCACATGTTGTTCACTATACACCATCATCATCATATGTTGTTCACTATACACCATCATCATCATCATCACATGTTGTTCACTATACACCATCATCATCACATGTTGTTTACTATACACCATCATCATCACATGTTGTTCACTATACACCATCATCATCATCACATGTTGTTCACTATACACCATCATCATCATCATATGTTGTTCACTATACACCATCATCATCATATGTTCACTATATGCCATCATCATCACATGTTGTTCACTATACACCATCATCATCACATGTTGTTCACTATACACCATCATCATCATATGTTGTTCACTATACACCATCATCATCATCATATGTTGTTCACTATACACCATCATCATCACATGTTGTTCACTATACACCATCATCATCACATGTTGTTCACTATACACCATCATCATCATATGTTGTTCACTATACACCATCATCATCACATGTTGTTCACTATACACCATCATCATCACATGTCGTTCACTATACACCATCATCATCACATGTTGTTCACTATACACCATCATCATCATATGTTGTTCACTATACACCATCATCATCATCATCACATGTTGTTCACTATACACCATCATCATCACATGTTGTTCACTATACACCATCATCATCACATGTTGTTTACTATACACCATCATCATCACATGTTGTTCACTATACACCATCATCATCATATGTTCACTATACACCATCATCATCACATGTTGTTCACTATACACCATCATCATCATCACATGTTGTTCACTATACACCATCATCATCACATGTTGTTCACTATACACCATCATCATCATCATATGTTGTTCACTATACACCATCATCATCATATATTGTTCACTATACACCATCATCATCATATGTTGTTCACTATACACCATCATCATCATCATCATATGTTGTTCACTATACACCATCATCATCATCACATGTTGTTCACTATACACCATCATCATCACATGTTGTTCACTATACACCATCATCATCATATGTTGTTCACTATACACCATCATCATCATCATATGTTGTTCACTATACACCATCATCATCATATATTGTTCACTATACACCATCATCATCATATGTTGTTCACTATACACCATCATCATCATCATATGTTGTTCACTATACCGCTACTAATTAAGTACCGCCATACTCATTGATTAAAATCAGTACTACACTGCCTTTGAAAAGTACCGGTACTATTCTTTCATCTGTAACATGTAAGTACGTAACCTGTAGATACGTAACCTGTAGATACGTAACATGTAGATACGTAACCTGTAGATACGTAACATGTAGATACATGACATGTAGATACATGACATGTAGATACATGACATGTAGATATGTAACATGTAGATGCGTAACATGTAGATGCGTAACATGTAGATGCGTAACATGTAGATGCGTAACATGTAGATGCGTGACATGTAGATACATGACATGTAGATACGTAACATGTAGATACGTGACATGTAGATACGTAACATGTAGATACGTAACATGTAGGTACGTAACATGTAGATGCGTAACATGTAGATGCGTAACATGTAGATACGTGACATGTAGATACGTAACATGTAGATGCGTAACATGTAGATACGTGACATGTAGATACGTGACATGTAGATACGTAACATGTAGATACGTAACATGTAGATACGTAACATGTAGATACGTAACATGTAGATACATGACATGTAGATACATGACATGTAGATACATGACATGTAGATACGTAACATGTAGATACGTGACATGTAGATACGTAACATGTAGATACGTAACATGTAGATACATGACATGTAGATACGTAACATGTAGATACGTGACATGTAGATACGTAACATGTAGATACGTAACATGTAGATACGTAACATGTAGATACGTAACATGTAGATACGTAACATGTAGATACGTAACATGTAGATACATGACATGTAGATACATGACATGTAGATACATGACATGTAGATACATGACATGTAGATATGTAACATGTAGATGCGTAACATGTAGATGCGTAACATGTAGATGCGTAACATGTAGATGCGTGACATGTAGATACATGACATGTAGATACGTAACATGTAGATACGTGACATGTAGATACGTAACATGTAGATACGTAACATGTAGGTACGTAACATGTAGATGCGTAACATGTAGATGCGTGACATGTAGATACGTGACATGTAGATACGTAACATGTAGATGCGTAACATGTAGATACGTGACATGTAGATACGTGACATGTAGATACGTAACAGTAGATACATAACATGTAGATATGTGACATGTAGATACGGAAGAGGATTGAAGGTACAAACAAGTGCAATTTTGTCTCAAATGCTGAACTCCTGGGTTTGTGTTTTGTGTGCTGGTCACAGGAAGGCCACCCGGACTTCCCAGACATGGTCAAGGCGACTGCAGCATTCAGGAGCTTAGTGGTAAGCGTGTGACGCCCCTTCTTATGACCCCTCGCCTCACCACAGTCACTTGTCTATTAGCACACCTGCAGATGAGACATGTGCAAAAGAGGAAAACCACACTGAAGCTGTTCATAGTTTCCTCACACTTCCTCGCTAGAATACACGATGAGGTGACTCACTCTGCTGCGGGGGGGAAAATGATATTATTGTGACTGAAATGTTGTTCCACTTGAAGGACGGCTCTGCCCACGGAGTCCTTCTGCAGTGGAACGTAGAAACTTTTACCGTGACGGTTTGCCTTTTTTTGAGTCAGAGGAGGCCCGAGTTAGCGCGATGAAATGTCACCCAGACCTCAAATTAAATAAGAAGCAAACACCGCTTTATTTTCCATGACTACAACTTGGTTGGGCTTTAAGAATTTGTGATTTAACAGTAGGTCTTGCTTCTAGAACAGGGGTGGGCAATTCATTTTTACCGGGGGCCGCATGAGCAACCCGAGCACTGCTGGAGGGCCACACCGACAATATTCCGATTAAATTTTGCTTAAATTATTTTTGATATACCGTAAGATAAATAATAATAATAATAATTTCATTCAACCTAACTTAACTTTATACAAAAGCAGATTGCTTTTGATGGTTTTATTTGTAACACTGTCTTACACAACACTTCCTGATGTATAATACAATGCAAAAATGTCCATTTCTGTCACTTTATCCTGCATCCTCTTTAAAAGTCCAACATTATTCCCCGTCAGATTTGGACAACCATCTGTTGTCACACCTGCCAGCTTGTCCCATTTCAGTCCTAACATGTCCGAACACGCATTTACCTACACTACCGTTCAAAAGTTTGGGGTCACCCAAACAATTTTGTGGAATATCCTTCATTTCTAAGAACAAGAATAGACTGTCGCGTTTCAGATGAAAGTTCTCTTTTTCTGGCCATTTTGAGCGTTTAATTGACCCCACAAATGTGATGCTCCAGAAACTCAATCTGCTCTAAGGAAGGTCAGTTTTGTAGCTTCTGTAACGAGCTAAACTGTTTTCAGATGTGTGAACATGATTGCACAAGGGTTTTCTAATCATCAATTAGCCTTCTGAGCCAATGAGCAAACACATTGTACCATTAGAACACTGGAGTGATAGTTGCTGGAAATGGGCCTCTATACACCTATGTAGATATTGCACCAAAAACCAGCTAGAATAGTCATTTACCACATTAGCAACGTATAGAGTGTACTTCTTTAAAGTTAAGACTAGTTTAAAGTTATCTTCATTGAAAAATAAGGACATTTTAATGTGACCCCAAACTTTTGAACGGTAGTGTATGTGAACAAGTCATTACCTGTGGTTGTCTTTTTTATTGACTGCATGGCTGCCAGCTCCTCCGTGATTTGAAAGTCTGCAGTTATCCCACGTAAGAAGATGAGCAGCTGGGCGGTGTCACGTACATCTCCGATCCAAAGCCGGCGAAAAACAGTCAAAGTCGGCCGTTCTGTTCTTCAGCTGAAGCTCCAAGTTTCCAGCGATGGTCTCAACCCGCCTCGTTACAGTGCGTCGGGAGAGTGACACGTTCTCAAATGCGTCCCTCTTCTCCGGGGCATATGAACGCAACAGAGTCCAATAAGCACTCCTTAATAAACTCTCCGTCAGAAAACGCCTTACTTTTCTGGCGATTTTGTGAGAAATGACGAAACTTGTCCTGACAGCTGCATCTCTGAGGGTGTGAAATTTGGCAAAAAGTCCTCGTTGGGTTTGCAGTTTCACCATCAACGCATCAGCCTCCCTTGCGCGCGCTTCATCAGACAGATTCCGGTATTTTCCCTCGTTCTTCATCGTGTAGCGGCGATTCAAATGATATTCTTTAAACACAGCAAGCTGTGTAGCGCAAATTAAGCACACGGCTTTACCTTCAATTTATGTAAAGAAATACTTTGCAGTCCATGTCTTGTTGAAAACACGCCGTTCCTCATCAACTTTTCTCTTTTTAGCGTCTCGGGGGTAACCGTGCATCACTTGTCGCTGTGCACCTTCACTCACAGGTCACACACGGACATACGTCCATAAATAACACTTTTCAAAATAAAAGCAGCACAGTTGTATTGCACGCACGACAGAGATGTTTTTTTAAAATTTATTTTGTAATTTGTGATTGCCGCTGTTCACATTCACTCGCAATCACACACGAGCATACGTCCACACGGAAGTAATACAAATAACGCTTTTCAAAACAAAAGCAGCACCGTTGTATTGCACACTCGACATAGATACTTTTTAAAAATGTATTTTGTAATTTATGATTGGCCTCACGGGGGCCGGACAGAGCCGCAGAATGCCCAGGTCTGTTCTAGAACATCAAATTGTAGACAAAAAAAAGCATAATCATATAACTCATTCGTCATCCAATGAAATTGCTCCGTTATGACACCATCTACACTGCAAAAAGTCAGTGTTCAAAAACAAGAATAAAAAATACAAAAATGAGGGGTATTTTATTTGAACTAAGCAAAATTATCTGCCAATAGAACAAGAAAATTTGGCTTGTCAAGACTTTCCAAAACAAGTAAAATTAGCTAACCTCAATGAACCCAAAAATAGCTTAAAATAAGTATATTCTCACTAATAACAAGTGCACTTTTCTTGGTAAAAAAAAAAAGAGACCTTTTTGCTCAATATGTTGAAAAATATTCTTAAAGGCCTACTGAAAGCCACTACTAGCGACCACGCAGTCTGATAGTTTATATATCAATGATGAAATCTTAACATTGCAACACATGCCAATACGGCCGGGTTAACTTATAAAGTGACATTTTAAATTTGCCGCTAAACTTCCGGTTCGAAACGCCTCTGAGGATGACGTATGCGCGTGACGTAGACCGGGGAACACGGGTATGCCTTCCACATTGAAGCCAATACGAAAAAGCTCTGTTTTCATTTCATAATTCCACAGTATTCTGGACATCTGTGTTCGTGAATCTGTTGCAATCATGTTCATTGCATTATGGAGAAGGAAGCTGAGCAAGCAAAGAAGAAAGTTGTCGGTGCGAAATGGACGTATTTTTCGAACGTAGTCAGCAACAACAGTACAGAGCCGGCGCTTCTTTGTTTACATTCCCGAAAGATGCAGTCAAGATGGAAGAACTCGGATAACAGAGACTCTAACCAGGAGGACTTTTGACTTCGATACACAGACGCCTGTAGAGAACTGGGACAACACAGACTCTTACCAGGATTACTTTGATTTGGATGACAAAGACGCAGACGTGCTACTGTGAGTATGCAGCTTTGGCTTCTAAACATTTGATCGCTTGACCGTATGTGCGCAACTTTTTTTTGCGTATGTACGTAACTTTTTTAAAATATATAAGCTTTATGAACCTTGGGTTAGGTGAACGGTCTTTTGGGCTGAGTGATTGTGTGTGTTGATCAGGTGTTTGAATTGTATTGGCGTGTTCTATGGAGCTAGGAGCTAGCAGAGGAGCTAGGAGCTAGCGTAACAAACACGCAGGTGTTTTTATGCAGGATTAATTTGTGGCATATTAAATATAAGCCTGGTTGTGTTGTGGCTAATAGAGTATATATATGTCTTGTGTTTATTTACTGTTGTAGTCATTCCCAGCTGAATATCAGGTCACTCTCACAGCATCTTCCCTATCTGAATAGCTTCAACTCCCCACTAGTCCTTCACTTGCACTTTACTCATCCACAAATCTTTCATCCTCGCTCAAATTAATGGGGAAATTGTCGCTTTCTCGGTCCGAATCTCTCTCACTTCATGCGGCCATCATTGTAAACAATAGGGAACTTTGCGTATATGTTCAACTGACTACGTCACGCTACTTCCGGTAGGGGCAAGCCTTTTTTTTATCAGATACCAAAAGTTGCAATCTTTATCGTCGTTGTTCTATACTAAATCCTTTCAGCAAAAATATGGCAATATCGCGAAATGATCAAGTGTGACACATAGAATAGATCTGCTATCCCCGTTTAAATAAATAAAAATTCATTTCAGTAGGCCTTTAAATGAAGTAAATACTAGTGCCATTATCTTGACATCATGATATGCGCTCGGCATCATGATTTTATTTTCATGCTTGAAGTAAGAAATGATGACTTTAAAAAAGTAGTTTTCTACTTGTGAGTGTTGATGACACAGCTTTGCAACACTTGATATTCTAGTTTCAAGCATGTTTTACTCAATATAGGTCATCAAATCGCAGCAACAAGCTGTAATATCTTACTGACATCATTTAGGACCAAAACACTTCAAACAAGTAAAACACTCGAACATAAAATCTGCTTAGTGAGAAGAATGATCTTATCAGACAGAAAATAAGCAAATATCAGCCTTATTTGACATATTTCATCTTACTTAGATGTCACTTTTTGCAGTGTATGTGCACATGGACACTTGTAATCGGATTAAAAGTCTAACCAGAATTAAAATGCTGCATGTAAACACACCATTGGGAATATTCTGACCCAATCACACACATTGGGATCAAAATGTAATTCCAATCGAGGCGGGTGTTTTATGTCGATAGTCATTGGGATTGTAGCGCATGAAAACACATCCTCTCATGTTCCGGTTGAAATGATCCTTACTGCGCATGTCTTTGATGTCAGATGTACTTTGGTAGTGGAGGGGGACTACATTTAATAGTCTCGGAATGAAGCGATTGTCTTGCTGCTGTCTCCCCCTATTCAACATGTACAGAAGTAGTAGCTATATATACTATAGACTTTGTTGCTTTAAAACAAGACGAGCAAAAGTATGTTCTGGAGTGTCATGTGTCGATGTATTAATAAAATTGTCGTCTTAATGTTTTATTCACGACTTTACATAATCGCAACAGAGAAAAAGAGAGGTATAACAAAAGTGTACAGCTCCATTTCAAAAAGAGAGGTAAAACAAAAGTAGTGCAAAGAAGGAAAAATGGTAAACACCATTGTAGCTTCGGACAAGCAGAAATGCACAAAGCCCTGTTTGTTTACTGCTTCTTCAGCACCTGCAGTGAGCCAACTCGTCCAAAAGATGGCGCCATAGCACAAACAACGACACGACTTTCCAGTTTGTTACGTTCTGCGCATGTCAAAGTCAATTATTCCGATTTAAGGTGTAATGCACGTCGTAATCAGATCTTTTTTTCCCAGGAATATTGTAATCCCAATGACGATCAGATTAAATGAATGTTGTCATGTACACGTGGCTACTGTTGCACTCAAAATTATTCACACCTCATACTAAATGAACATTTCATTCAAGCCATTTAGTGAGACCATTTGAATAGCTTTAATATCATGATTTTTACTAAAAATGGACGTATTTCTGCTCAAACTCTTAATGAATCTGTCCCGATACAGCATCTACTTGTACACACATAACATACCTCTCTCTGTGGAAATGTAAAAATAGAGATCAATAATGAGTTAGACACCTTAATACTATTAATGAACACAAACACCAATATTTGTCTTTAAATATAGGGAGAATGTTTACCCACAGCATTTTCATTCGACATTACAAATGACTCTAAGGTGTGGAGTTCACACCCAAACACTGTCTTACCCAACATAATGAATAATCGTGATTAATAATTGTGATTTCAATATTGATAAAATATCATCTTAATTATTATGTGGGCCATAATCGTGCAGCCTAGATCTCATACATCAGAGGTGTCCAAAGTGCGGCCCGGGGGCCATTTGCGGCCTGCAGCTAATCGTTTACCGGCCCCCCACACATTCTGCAAAAATTGCAAAATTGATAGTATTGCAAAAATTAAAAAAAAACATTTAAAAAAAGTGGAATGAGGTGAAATCTAACGAGAAAAAGTTGCAATGTTGACACAAAGCTGCCATGCAGGCTGTTTTCTTCTTCTTTTGTCTTTGTTTATTTTTTTATTTTTTTGCCAATGCTCAAAAAAAAAAAAAGACGAAAAAATCTCTGTTACAATAAATTATTACTTAAAAAATGTCACTTTAAAATGTTTTATGTGGAAAAAATATTGCATATATTGCGTGGTTGCCATAAAAAAACACCAAAGTTTTATTTGACAAAAGAGCATAATACAAACAAAATAATAGTTCAAACGTAAAATGGACAGATATATCTGAAGTTGATCTTGTAATTTAAGTGTTAAAAGTAAAAAAAAAACTAATAAAAATGTATCACTTTATGAGTGGGGGACCTTTTGGATCCATAATATATTTAGTAGGATTTTATTTAACATTTCACTGTGATTACTCAAAAATATTAGATAATTAAAATCAATGGTGTCCTGCATTATTGATCTTTTAGGGCTCTAATTACTAAATACTGCATATTTCAGTTTTACTATAAAAAACAAAGTTATCTTTGACAGAAAAGGCATAAAACCTTTTTTTTTTTTTTTTTTTTACTTTATATCAACCTGAAGTTGATATAGAGATTTACTGTAAGCGTTAAATAAAAAATAATAATAATTTGACTTATTTTTTACATTTTAATGACTGAGACCCTTTATGGTCCCCGGGACAAATAAAGGTTAAAAAAAAAAATCCATATATTTTGTTAAGGTTTGAAAATGAAAAATATCAAAATGGCCCCCGCATGCTTAAATTTTTCCGTGTGCGGCCCTCAGTGGAAAAAGTTTGGACACCCCTGTCATACATGAACACTATTTGTATCTATATGGACAAAAAGTGCAGTTACGTCTTATGTCCATAAGGTGCCATCTGGCACAGTTTTCACATTTATTTATGTTATTTTGTGTCTGCCATATTACTTTGTTTATAATGCTCGTGTTGCACATTCAATTTTCTATTTGATTTACATACATACATGTTGAATGTTTATTTTAAATAAAACTTGGTTGAAAGATTTCAGTATAAGTAGTTTTTAGCACATTTAAAAATAGGGCGATAATAATGATAACTGTGATCACAATAAGAAATGTTCCTACAGTGACATCTCTAATGGGTACAAAACAATTAGCCATCCATCCATTTTCTACCGCTTGTCCCGTTTGATCTTAATTAACAAATACAAATGAAAACATCTGTATTCAAGAAATATTAATCTGAAACATTTTTATATATGTTTAAATTTAGTTTTATTTGCACAACTAAGTTTTGTTCAGGAGAGAACACACAGAGGAGAATACAAATAATAAGAGAAGAAATTAAAAAGCTGGTTTGACAATCTTTGAATCTCAGTAAGACTAAAATGATGATATTTGGTAACAGTAAGAATATTTTGCTGCAGGTGCAGTGCCAGGACCTGCGAAAGCGCAAGAACCTGGAGCTCCAGATCTTGTCAGAAACGGTGCGCGGTTGGGACGGAGACAGCATGAAGAGTCTGGGTCACGTGGTCTACATGTCCCAGGTCCACTTGAGGAGCGGCTCCAGCGAGGTGAGCCAGGTCCATGATGGAGGAACCTGTTCCCGGATTTACTTTCTATATGAGCCTTCAAAGGGGGGGTTTGTGGTTAACTGAACAGAACCCCTGTG